>NW_021145091.1:885082-969634 GCF_900634775.1 Gouania willdenowi | reverse complement strand
TCAATTAGCGTGTTGTTATCGACCTTCGTAGGACAGCTTCTCTCTGACAGGGAATGTTTGGTTAGTTGACGCCCGTTAATGGAGATTAATCCAGGATACAATTATCTAGATTCATAGCATAGGGCCTTTATGTCCTAAAATTATATCTAATTCATTAATTTAATTTACTACAGCAAAATAAATCACGTTTAAAAGTTTATTCTATAATTGTATAATAATGGCATTATTAAAACTGAACCTTGTGATTAACGCTGTGTTGCTATGTTTATCCAGTAACGTTAGCATATCTTCATCTATTATCTGCTAATGATGCCTTAATCTACTAGTTTAGCGGGGGATAATCCACTAACATGCTTTAATGAACACATGTAAACGTAAAAAAGTGCATCACAAACTGTCTAATCCACTCTAGGGTGTTTTTGGAACAAAGAGGAAAAGTTTTATAGATATTTATCATCGACTCAGAGCTAGCGAAGCTTTACAAGCAGTGAATATTTGTTTGACTGAAATACCGTAAATTCTGTAATATGTCACACCTTTTTCATTTAAAGATTTTGGTCTGTGACTTATCAGAGCTGAAAGTAATGGATTACAAGTACTCACATTACTGTAATTGAGTTGCTTTGATGGGTACTCGTACTTTAGTATATTTCTAAATCACTAATTTTATTTGTACAAGTACGTTTTAAAACATTTCTACACCAACCGCTACTGAGTGAATTATTTTCTGTTTTAAAATGATCAACAGACATTGTGAAACTACAAAAAATGAAATGACCAGACAACAACAAATGCATCACATCATAGTCCACCAATCAGATTAAACGTAATGCATTAGATCATAGCCCACCAATCAGATTAAATGTAATGCATCACATCATAGCCGACCAATCAGATTAAATGTAATGCATTAGATCATAGTCCAACAATCAGATTAAACGTAATGCATTAGATCATAGCCCACCAATCAGATTAAACGTAATGCATTAGATCATAGCCCACCAATCAGATTAAACGTAATGCATTAGATCATAGCCCAACAATCAGATTAAACGTAATGCATTAGATCATAGCCCACCAATCAGATTAAATGTAATGCATTAGATCATAGTCCACCAATCAGATTAAATGTAATGCATTAGATCATAGTCCACCAATCAGATTAAACGTAATGCATTAGATCATAGTCCACCAATCAGATTAGATGTAATACATTAGATCATAGCCCACCAATCAGATGAAATGTATTGCATTAGATCATAGCCCACCAATCAGATTAAATGTAATGCATTAGATCATAGCCCACCAATCAGATTAAATGTAGTGCATTAGATCATAGCCCACCAATCATATTAAATGTAATGCATGAGATCATAGCCCACCAATCAGATTAAATGTAATGCATTAGATCATAGCCCACCAATCAGATTAAACGTAATGCATCACATCATAGCCGACCAATCAGATTAAACGTAATGCATTAGATCATAGCCCACCAATCAGATTAAACGTAATGCATTAGATCATAGCCCACTAATCAGATTAAACGTAATGCATCACATCATAGCCCACCAATCAGATTAAATGTAATGCATCACATCATAGCCCACCAATCAGATTAAATGTAATGCATTAGATCATAGCCCACCAATCAGATTAAATGTAATGCATTAGATCATAGCCCACCAATCAGATTAAATGTAATGCATCACATCATAGCCCACCAATCAGATTAAATGTAATGCATTAGATCATAGCCCACCAATCAGATTAAATGTAATGCATCACATCATAGCCCACCAATCAGATTAAATGTAATGCATTAGATCATAGCCCACCAATCAGATTAAACGTAATGCATTAGATCATAGCCCACCAATCAGATTAAATGTAGTGCATTAGATCATAGCCCACCAATCATATTAAATGTAATGCATTAGATCATAGCCCACCAATCAGATTAAATGTAGTGCATTAGATCATAGCCCACCAATCATATTAAATGTAATGCATGAGATCATAGCCCACCAATCAGATTAAATGTAATGCATTAGATCATAGCCCACCAATCAGATTAAACGTAATGCATCACATCATAGCCGACCAATCAGATTAAACGTAATGCATTAGATCATAGCCCACCAATCAGATTAAACGTAATGCATTAGATCATAGCCCACTAATCAGATTAAACGTAATGCATCACATCATAGCCCACCAATCAGATTAAATGTAATGCATCACATCATAGCCCACCAATCAGATTAAATGTAATGCATTAGATCATAGCCCACCAATCAGATTAAATGTAATGCATTAGATCATAGCCCACCAATCAGATTAAATGTAATGCATGAGATCATAGCCCACCAATCAGATTAAATGTAATGCATTAGATCATAGCCCACCAATCAGATTAAATGTAATGCATTAGATCATAGCCCACCAATCAGATTAAACGTAATGCATTAGATCATAGCCCACCAATCAGATTAAATGTAGTGCATTAGATCATAGCCCACCAATCATATTAAATGTAATGCATGAGATCATAGCCCACCAATCAGATTAAATGTAATGCATTAGATCATAGCCCACCAATCAGATTAAACGTAATGCATCACATCATAGCCGACCAATCAGATTAAACGTAATGCATTAGATCATAGCCCACCAATCAGATTAAATGTAATGCATTAGATCATAGCCCACCAATCAGATTAAACGTAATGCATCACATCATAGCGACCAATCAGATTAAACGTAATGCATCACATCATAGCCGACCAATCAGATTAAACGTAATGCATCACATCATAGCCGACCAATCAGATTAAACGTAATGCATCACATCATAGCCGACCAATCAGATTAAACGTAATGCATTAGATCATTGCCCACCAATCAGATTAAACGTAACGCATCACATCATAGCCGACCAATCAGATTAAACATAATGCATTAGATCATTGCCCACCAATCAGATTAAATGTAATGCATTAGATCATAGCCCACCAATCAGATTAAACGTAATGCATCACATCATAGCCCACCAATCAGATTAAACGTAATGCATTAGATCATAGCCCACCAATCAGATTAAACGTAATGCATTAGATCATAGCCGACCAATTAGATTAAACGTAATGCATTAGATCATAGCCAACTAATCAGATTAAACGTAATGCATTAGATCATAGCCAACTAATCAGATTAAACGTAATGCATTAGATCATAGGCAACTAATCAGATTAGCGCCAAAACAGCATTGAATGCCAGTTATTTTCTCAGTTTTAGAGTTTATAAATGTATCTATACTTGGAGCCTGATACATTTTTTTTATTTTTTTATTGTGAATTGAATGAATTTGTTATTATTATTATTTTTTTTAAATTTCCATTTTGACAAACCTTTTATTTAATACAGATGCCTTTGTGGAAAATAAATTAGATTCCAATTGTGAAAGACATAATTTTTTTCCTTTTTATGGTTTCTAAATGATATGTTTACTGTATGTAAGAGAACCAACAATAACTGTGGGGGTGAAAGTAACTAGTAACTTTAACTTTGAATACTATTTAATTGAGCTACTTTTTACTTGTACTTGAGTATTTTATGTATGATTTACTTGTACTTCTACTTGAGGATATATCAGTACTTTTTACACCTCTGTGACTTATACAATGAAGCGACTTATATGTAAGTTTTTGGCCAACAGCGCCCCCTGGTGAGTAAAATGTTCATTAGTTTTCTATTGTTGTATAAGACGCTCTCTCATTGGTAGTAATTATGCCTGATGTAACAGTCTATACATACAGTATATCCACTATGAGGAGTAAAATGTGTGTTTGCATTATTTAATTTAATATATTTGATCTTCCTATGATAATATGACACACATTTAATCACAAAAGGCAACTTCGATCAGATCAATGTTGACAGGTTGTCATGGCAACTCAGGCTAAAATGGAAGCTCAATGTTGACAGGTTGTCATGGCAACTCAGGCTAGGATAAAAGCTGCAGAATCTACATCATTCAACAGAATCTCCTCCTGCACCGTCAGAAACGACTAAAGTAGCTTTAAATACATTGATTAACGTTGACCAACGGTTGTCATCAGTGAGCAACGTTTGAGACCAAGGTATAATAATAATAATGTCAACTTTAATGACTAATTTAGTGATTTCCCACAATCCAGTGAGTAAATACTGCTTGTTTTAATCTAAATGTGTTTACATATTAAGTCATAATCTTGTGTAAATGAGCTGATATTGTAAAGATCTTTGGAACGACTCAAGCTCCTCCCACTGCTGGTGCAAACTCCATTATTGGTTATAAGATCTTCTTTGTTCTAAGCATTTGGCGGATTAGGGGCTAGATTTCCAATGCTTTATATCAATTCTGGACTGGTGTGGGACAACATATATGTTTGGGACAATGCATCAATACAAAACATTTACGTCGACATATTTTTTGTGTCAAATGGGCGGGGCGATATGGCCTTTTTTAAATGTCTGAATATTTTCAAGCTATATGATGATATACGATATACATCTCAATATGTTGCCCTTGCCTTGAGATGATGCTTTTATGTATAAAACCAGAATGACAATATTCAATATATATTGTTGTTTTCTCTGTGATGTAATTGGGGTTTCCCCTATTATAGCATAGTGCACCCTCGGATCTGGGTTGGTTGCGTTTGAATATGCGATCGGAGTATCAAATGATTTGGTCTTGTACTTTCCTGGTGTGCCTAAGGCATAAAGCGGCGGTGCAGAAGGTAGATATATGTGACAGAGAATAATTACAATGACTAGGGTCATGTCTGGTGTAAACCACATGTACATTAGAGGTTGGATAGGGCCTTTGTAGTGGATTCCAGTCCTAGTTTCTAGTTTACGATGTCCTTGAGGTGGTAGATGTTATTGAATGCGACGACTGGTTGGCAAATTAGGAATGCCATATCTTGGCTTGTAGGGTTTATTCAGCTTGCAGTTGACGGCTCATCTGTTGGTTTTGTTGTTCTGTATAGCTTAATTTGGTCTCTGTGGACCCACTTGAGCTTTGTTTGGTCTTTGTGTTGGGAATCTTTATTTGGTACACCACTGAAGACAGTTTATCGGTGACGAGGTAGGGTCCGGTTGATTTGGGAAGAAATTTCTTATCTAGTTTGGTTGCATGATAAGCGTTTTTGCCGGCGGGCAGAGCAAAACTGTAATATTAGACTCTACCTCCCACCTGTAGTTCATCATAGGCATGTGCCAGTATCACCCCCCTTTGGTTTTGCGGGACGATAAATGCATGCATTTGTGAGTCAGCAGAAACATGGAACCAAGATGCCATTGACTATCCGTAACAAGTGACGGACAGCAAACAGATGGTTGAGGTTAAGTGTGGAGGCAAAGTCAGAGGAGGAGAGATTGTCTAGTGTATTGTCCCCCATGAGGCGAATCATCAAGGAGATCACGGGGGCCTTGGCCTTGTAACATCATCAGGTCTGGTTTTGCATGCGTAAGCAACCACTGGTCTGTTCGTGTATCTGGTACAGACCGGCACTGAGGCAGTGTGCTGAAAAGCCCAGATGGAATTCCTTGTTGTGGTCAGGATAGGCGAGGCACGGAGCCTTCGTTAGCATATCGATTAAAGTCTGCATAGCGTGTTGTTGGGGCTCACCCCAAGTGAAAGGGACATCCTTCTTTAGGAATGTGTAAAGAGGTTTTGCTAAATTGGCGTAATTGTCAATGAATTGCCTGGAGTAGCTACAGATACCAAGGAAGTTTCTTAAACCTGAGACATGCTGGGGAACCTTGAAGTTCTGAAGACCCTGAATGTGTTGTGCCTGTGGTTCCACACCCTTACCGACTAGGAGACCGACATAGTTCACTGTTGTGCGGGAAGATTGACACATGGACAGTGAGATTTTGGCACTGGCGCAGGTCAGTATATGGTCAATTTCACTCCCGTGGTTTGCAAATGTTGTGTTTTTCATTAATATGTCATCAACAAATATATGAGGGTGCCATGAGACTTTCAACATGGCTGCTGTTTGGTTCAAAGTTGTGCGACATCGGATTTGTCTCGACTACATTGATACCGTTCCTAAATTATTTCATAAAATGGTCCTGAGAGCAGAGCCAGCGGAGTCACGTGCGCGCTAGAGCCAATCACTGGAGAGCTCATGACATCATCACTGTGGAGTTAGAACTGATGACATCATCACTGTGGATGAGCTTTTTCTGTTTTTGATCACCGTCTTGCATCCAACACTGCACTATGTAGAGCACTTAGAGGTTCGCTTCCATTCTGTGCATCTAAACTGAACCAGACTGACTCTGTTCCGCCCATCTGTAAGATACACTGTCTCAAAGTAACTTTTGTGTGTGTGTGTGTGTGTGTGTTAGCGGCATATAATATATACATCGGAAACTATAACAGAATGTCTCACTGCATGTAAAGCTACATATTATTATTATTATTACGTATTATGACAGGCTCATATTTCACTGGCCTCAAATCAACAGGAACAAGTATTTATTAATTTTAATGTGACACATTTAACATGTGATCATTACTTTGTTTTATTCCAAGATATAAATTGTAAATTGAGGAAACATTGGAATTGAGCTGCTGAAAGGAAGTGACGGATTGCTGCTCTGCTGCTTTTTATGGGAACACCTTTAAACACTGAAGGGCTTAATTATGGGACATCTAACGTCAAAGGTAAGTTACGATTTTCTAACTGGTTTCTGCATTTAGCTCATTTTGTTAACATTTAAAACAGGGATTCACATCCAACAACATGTTACATATAATTGTACACAATATGTTTCAAGGCTGTAGCTATTGAATATTTTTGTAATCCAGTATTCTACTGAAAATTCCATAGATTAACATATTTTTTTAGTTAAAGAGAAATTATATTCATACATGAGAAACTAACATATTTGATGTAGGAATGAATGAACCATTTGTTTCCTTTTTTAGACAATCAACACTTTTGCTTTTTAGCAAACGGCAATTGCATCTCAGGAAACGTGACTAGTTAATATAAAAATGAATAAAACAAACAGAATAACATAACTTTCTACTTCTGCCAAGTCCAAACATCTTCTCAGATATTTACAACTACATAGATATCTTTATTTGAGGAACATTGAAGATAACTTGAACTAAAGTTTAGACTTGGTAACGTGACGTTTTCCATATCTTTAACTTTCATTCTACGGAGTCCAAATGAGGTTTGATATAAATGTAATGTTCATTTTGAAAAAAAAAAAACAGGATTGAAGTGCAAATATATCTAACCAGTTTCTAGGTTAGAGATTAAATATGTAAACAGTTTGCCATTGGTTTCCATCATCTACCACCCACCACTAAAAGTCATGTGATGTGTGATATCATCTAAGAAAGGTCTCTACTGCTCATGGGGAACGTATTTTTTTTAATATAAATTAGCCGTGAATGAATTAAAAAATAACCAATCAATTGCAAATCTGACTAAATAATCACGATTAATCACAACTTGTGAATTTCAGTCACAAATTGCACAGAAATTACGTGTATTTATAAGTTACAAATAAAGTAATTTAATTTGTTCCCAAACAAAATCACTGTTAAATGTAGTGTGTGGTCCATGCAGACTTTAAAGGTTTGTGCTATGTTAAACTTCAGTCTGTTATTACACAATATATTGGTTATTTTTTTTAAAAAAAAAGATTGTACATTAAAATAAAATGCGCAAAAAACCTAACCTATAATTTAGAAAAATTCCAGTGTCAATACGAGAGAACTTTAGAACTAATTTGAACCTTAAACATTCAAACTATTGCACTTTTACATTCAGCTGCTGAGGCACAGCCGACTGTCCACATTACTACAGGATGACAGAATCAATGCTAAATACTAGAGGTGATCTCAGTGAGATGGACTCAGAAATATTAGTAAAGGAATGTTCCACAACAATGAGAGTGTCCTGTTAATGTGCTGCTTGTCTCTGTCCCTCAGTTTGTGGACATGTCTCCTGCCTTCAGTGGGACGTCTGAACATCACTTCCTGTGCTCCATCTGTCTGGAGGTGCTCACTGATCCAGTCACCACACCATGTGGACACAACTTCTGCAAAACATGCATCAGCACACACTGGGACACCAGTACCACCAGCAGGTGTCCCGTGTGTAATCAGGTGTTCAGCACTAAACCTCAGCTGAAGGTCAATATTATGATGCGTGAGATGGTTTCTCAGTTCAGACGTGAATCTGAGAAGAAAGCAGCAGCACCAGGAGAAGTTCTCTGTGACGTCTGCACTAGAACCAAAGTGAAGGCACTGAAGTCCTGCCTGGACTGTGTGATCTCCTACTGTGAGACTCACCTGGAGCCTCATCTGACAGCATCAGGCCTGAGAAGACATCAGCTGGTGGAACCTGTGGAGAACCTGGAATCCATGATGTGTCCAAAGCACAGCAAACCTCTGGAGCTGTTCTGTCAGAGTGATCAGACACGTGTCTGCTTGATGTGTTCTGTTTTGGAGCACAAGAGTCACCAGTTAGTCCCTCTGGGAGAAGATCTGTTTGAAGACAAGAAAGTTTATCTTCAGCAGATGATCCAAAAGAGACGAGAGAAGCTGGAGGTGATCAGAGATTCAGTGAGATTCAGGAAGGAAGCAGCAGACAGAGGGAAAGCTGAAGGTGTGGAGATGTTCACTGCTCTGATGGAGCTTGTTCGAAGAGGCCTGAAGGAGCTGATGAAGACAATGGAGGAGCAACAGGAAGCAGAAGAGAGAGAGGCTGAAGGTTTGATCAAAGAGCTGGAGGAGGAAATCTTTGAGCTGATGAAGAGAAGCTCTGAGGTGGAGCAGTTCTCCCACTCTGAAGACCACCTCCTCCAACACTTCTGCTCCCTGAAAGCTCCTCCAGCCACCAAGGACTGGACAGAGGTCATGGTCCATCCATCATCATATGAAGTAACTGTGCTGAGAGCTGTAACTCAGCTGGAGGACACACTCAGTGACAAGATGATGAAGATAAAGATGTTAGAGATGAAAAATCTGCAGCATTTTGCAGTAGATGTGACTCTTGATCCTCTTACAGCTAATCCTTACCTCGTCCTGTCTGATGATGGAAAACAAGTTTACTGCAGTGATGTGTGGAAGAACCTTCCACACAACAAAGAGAGATTTTCTCCTTGTGTCAGTGTTTTAGGGAAACAGAGTTTCAGTTCAGGTAGATTTTACTTTGAGGTTCAGGTTAAAGGAAAAACTAAATGGGATTTAGGAGTGGTTAAAGAATCCATCAACAGGAAGGGATATATTACTGAGACTCCTAAGAATGGTTTATGGACTGTGACACTCAGAGATGGAAATGTGTATAAAGCATGTGAAGATCCTTTAGTCATTCTTCATCCGAAGTGTGTTCCTGAGAAGGTGGGTGTGTTTGTGGACTATGAGGAGGGTGTGGTCTCCTTTTATGATGTAGATGCTGCAGCTCTGATCTACTCCTTCACTCACTGCTGCTTCACTCATAAACTACACCCATACTTTAGTCCCAGTTTAAACCATGGTGGTAAAAACTCAGCACCTCTGATCATCTGTCCTGTCAATCAAAGTGAATGATCAGTGTCATGATGAAGTCTCACCAACAATAGATTCAATGGTTCTCTGCAACCATTCACTTCTCCAGGTTGGTTACACACTCCATCCAACCTAACATGTATGTTTCTCAACAGTGGGAGGAAACATTTTATTAAAGAAGTTTCACATTTGGTGTTTGGATTGTGATGAAATAAAAGTGGATTTAAAAAATATTTTACAAAATGATTCATTGTACAAACGTGTTACATTTTTTATGATCAGTTAAAATGTGTTAGTGGTTATTAAAATAGGAACATGATGATTTTTTTTCTATGAAATGTAATAAAAATAAGATGCTCAGGTTATCTAAGGAGTTTTTGTAAGTCCATCTATGTTTAATTTGTAATTGTGTTGAGTATAACTGTGGTACATTTTATTTTTAAGTGTTGTATGTGGGTATAAATGTTGATATATAAAACTATGTACACTTTAATTTTTCTTTTGTTTTTTGTCATATTACTTTTGAAACCTACATGTAAAAGAGGGTGATTGAACGTCGAAGAAGTTCAACTTGTTTATCCAGGTTTACTTAATTTTAATTGAATTTAACAGTTTTTTTTTTGTTTGTTTTTTTTATTTCTCTTTAAATTTTATTTCAAGAAAAAAGCACTTGTAAAGATCACAGGCATCTATACACTTTATTATTGTATCTGTCAAAGTGTGCTGTATGCCACCCTTTGTAAACTTTGTGTAATTGTTTAAACAAAAATACAGAAAAATAAAGAATTTACAAAAAAAAATGTGGTGAAAATAAAGCATTTGCATGAAT
Organism: Gouania willdenowi; assembly: GCF_900634775.1. NCBI lineage: Eukaryota > Metazoa > Chordata > Actinopteri > Blenniiformes > Gobiesocidae > Gouania > Gouania willdenowi. The sequence goes on along the minus strand of NW_021145091.1, from coordinate 959,237 downwards.
TAAGAAGAATAAAGTGTTGAATGTTCAAACTTTAAAATGTACTTTTTAAGTCACTACGACTCTTCCTTATTATCTTACCCTTTAATTAAAGATAAACCGTGAAGTTTTGGTGTTTAAGAAGTGTTTATCTCACTGGTAGCCCTTTGGATTATTCACTAATTTTAAAGTAGCTCCATGTTTCACAAAGGTTGGTGACTTGTTCTTTAGATCAGTGGTTTTCAACCGTTTCAGACCGCAACCCCACAGAAATGGGTTTAAAGTAGCAAACTAGAGCGGGCAAAAAGTGACAAAGTGCTAAAAATGGTTAAAACTGTCAATATTGGAACAATTAGTTTGGTTCAGTTGCAGAAAAAGGGAAAGTATGAGCAAAAAACAGGGTCCTTGCCCCAAGGTTGAGAACTCCTGCTTTAGATGCTGGTTCCAGGCTGCTGTGGTGTGTGCAGTCTCCTCTGTGGCCACTAGGTGTCAGCCTCCCTCTGCTAACAGCCTGACTCTTTGGATGGAGGTTAAAAACCTATGTTTGGCTACAAAAAGTCTACAAACCAGTGACAATAAGCTGTTTCCTCATCAGAATCCCAGTTGTGAGGGAAGAAGAGGAAGTTTGTGTCGAGTTAAAACTTAAAGGTAGGGTCGGTAACTTTCTAAACCTAGCTTGATTTTGATGTAGCATGCTCCGACAGCTCCGCCTTCCGACTCCCCCACCCCCCTGTGCTTCCTCTGAAGCCACCCCCCCTCACTCACATGAACGCGCACGCAGAAGCAGACCTCAGCCAAGCGTATGATGTCGCATTCAGCGGTAAGATATACTTTATCATTTTATATGTTAAAAAAGTGACTAATTTACTAACAACGGTGGCGGCCAAGCTAGCATGTTAGCATTAGGTTACCCGGTAGTAAAGCGTTTAGAAGGAGGGCGACATTCGTCCCCAAGTTGTAGTCCTCCTGAAAACAAAGGTTTATTATAATGAGTTTTTCTTTACCACTACTCAGAGTATCGATCAGCTGGTCTGCCACTGTCCTAGAACATAAGTAATACATCTTTTACCTCATTTATTTTATTATAATCATTATTTTCATTTATTTGGCACCTTATTCATTTTCACCTTGTTATTGAGTTTCCCTTACAACATTGACTTTTCTGCGTGTTTATAATTATTATTTTTAGTGTTTTCATTTCTTATTGTTTCTTTTTAGTGCCACTTTTTGCCTAATTACCAGTCAGGGATAATACAACAGACAGAGAGAGGAGTATAGCTGTAGTCTGTAGAAACCTTTTTTATTATTATTTATTTATGTACATTCTGGTTTCTTTTTTATATTTAATATTCTGTATTTATATATTATTTCACCCGAGTGCTGCTTTTCTTTTCTTTCTATAATACAACTGGAATTGTAATTTCTCTGCCCGAAATAAAATAAAGCATATCTAATCTAATATTGTTTTTTTTTTAATTCAATACATGTAATAGAGCTGGGAAAAATAATGTCATGTCTACAGCAATTACAGATACATTTTTTGTTCAGTTATAATCATTGACGAAAAGCCTAAATGTTTGATATAATTTCTTATTTCTCTTTTAGAGTTCAGAAGGTGAGAGGTTTTATGCCTCTGACCCTGATTACAGTCCGGAGCCAAGTACATCGTGGAGTCAGAGGAGACGTGGCCGAAGTCAAAGGAGGATTGCCACAAATAGAGGCCAACGTCTCAGAGGCAGAGGACGGGGAACCAGAGGACGGGGAACAATAATCCTCGATCAAGATAATGCAAGTCGTGCTCAGAACCTGCAGGGTCTACGAATTGCAGATGAGCAGGTATAGCAAATCTAGGTTCTGCAATCAACATCACATGTAATAAACTGGCACGCTACTTAGTGTGGACACTAGATTCCTCTTAGAGAACAGTAAAGCTATATTCAATGAAACATTCCTAAATATCTTGAAAATGTTATGCTTTACAGGCCAGAATTCAAACACTAAACTTAGAGGAATGTCGTCAACTGCTGCAGCGCTGCTTGTCACGTGAACCAAGCATGATGTTTGACCTGCTACACATCACATCAGCAAATGCACCAGCACCTGGCACTCAAGTGTCAAATCAGCTGAGCTGGTGTGTGTGCAACAACTGCAGGGATATGCCCACAGATGTAGAATGCAAGTGCTGTGGGCAACAGCCAGAAGCTTGTATTTCCATATTGCCTCACATGGCAGCCTACATACTACAGGAGGGCCACCTGCGACTTGCCAGCCGAATTTGGAATGATGTCCGGGGCTTGGATGATCTGCCCAACCGAGGGGAGAGCAGCAAACAATTACACCATGCAGCCTACCGTCAATATGTTATGTGGCAATATGGGGCACTGGGACGAGGCAATAGACTTGTTATTCCTAGTTGCGTTGTGTGGAGAATCAGAGATTGCTTTCCAGATCTACTGGGACAATATACGGGTTACATCCCTGGAAGAGTGCAATAATGTTTCCATTATGACAAGTGTAAATAAATGTGCCCTGCACTGAGCAAGGTGTTGTTTTTTTTGTTTTATCTATTATCATTACAGAAGAAGTAGCTGTATTTACACATTTTTATATAGTATTTTGGCATTTGCTTGAACAAAAAGCATCTACAATCAAGCTATAACATTTTGAATCTCCTTACTAGTAATGATAACAAATGTGTACACTTGTACAATTTTTATCATAAAAAAGAAACGTCACATACACTTCATACAACTTTCATCCTGCAAAAACAATGGAATTAACAAAGGCAATACACATGAAGTGTTGGTCGGCAGGTGAGGCTCTGTATGTGGCAGCGTCGTCCACTGTGGGAACTTATTGTTTTGGCAGTGGTTCACCTTTAGAAAGAACATCAGAATTACATATCTGACAGTTACTGCATTTGATAGACAAACCACACCATTTCTATTGTATTTCACTCGATAACAAAAAGTCATTACAGTTTCAGTTGTTCATCAGATATGTTTATACAAATTCTTTAGTTTATTAGAGCTGTAAAATATGTACAAGTAGACCTGGTATAAATATTATAATATTATGTGAAGTAGATTTTTAATTAGCTTTCGCACATAAGCATATTAGTACTTTATAATCAACTTACAAAATAAGTCAACTCACCTCGCCCTCTGCTCAGTTGCATCTGCAACAGGTCCTGGGTGGCTGGAGCAGGGACACCTGACAGAACCCCATATTGACGGGGATCGTCAGGCCTCCTTGTTATGGTCCGTGGCAACCCTCCCACAGCAGACAACCTTTTCCTAAGGATTGCACTCTGGAGGTCTGGGATGTAGCCATAGTCTTTGTCTTCTTTTACTGTGTAGAGGCTCCACTTCTTGGATTTTTTATTAAACAACCTGCAATATCTGGAAAAACAGAAAGTATAACAATCTTAGGAATACATCTAAATAACCTAACCGTGAACAATAGGATGAGTTTTCAATTATGTTATTAACAACCTTCACCTTGACCATGTATTTTGTCATTACATAACCACACCTCAAAAATGTAAACAACTTTGGTGCATTTATTTATTAGATCTGTCTCCACTTATGGCCTTTGAGTGTTTTTATTCAAATATGAGTGTAACTGTAATACGACTTACTGAATGGAGCCATCATTGTTCTTCTTTGGTAGTCTGTGGATGTGGTAGTTGTAGTCCAGGCCAGCCAGCATTGCTCGAGCTGCGTAAACTGGTAGGGAGAAGCTGAAGCGCTTGCTTGCATACATGAGTATGTGATTATGAAAGGACTCCAGCTCTGCAGTTGACCTGAGAACACATTTAAACCACATACATTTGCTTTACTTTTTTGTAATATAAAATTCAAGACACATAATATAATAAGTATTATATTTATATTACAAAAAGTAATTGGGGGACTAATCCGTAAGTTGAACATAGACGTGCTGATATACCTGAAGTTTAAATATTTGTGGACTTTTTTCAGCCAGCGTCCATCCAAAACAATTAATGACAGTTTCTGGTGTGCAACTGAATGGCTCTTGATCAACTCCTTCTCACTGTTTTCAATCAATGGGCCATGATGACAGGCACCCAAGGCCCAGGAATGTTTTCCTGTCACATGGTGGAGGAGTCCAGTCCACATGTCCTGAGTAAAACCAGTTACAAATTTAAATACTCAATACAATCAGGTTTCTAGGTCGATGCAATTGCACTTCTATTATACTTACAAAAAATTGATCAGGGTTATCTGCAGTCTTGCAACAATACCAAAAGTGGTTACAGATATCCTTGTTCCAGGTCTGCAGAATGGTGCACTCCTTTTGCTGCCCAGCCTTGAACAAGAGCAAAAAAAAATAAAAATGGGATAACAAATGTATATATGAGAGGAAACATTGTGTAGCTGATTCAGCAATAATACCACCCAGAAGGATTATGAAATCACCGTATTAATTTTTTTGCTCAAGCTCTTTGACCCATGCCAAATGTCCAATGTCTTTATATTTTCCTTTGCCTGTAGGAAAAAAAATTCAAAGAATATATATCCAGTTTAAAAATCAAATCAATTTAAAAGCATAACAATGCAAGTGATGTTGTTGCAAAAAAATAAAAGAAATAAACAATTACTGAAGAGGGCTGATATTTGCGTATGAGCATCCGTGCAGACTTCTACGATTTGGAGGTCTTTACGCAGTGTCTCAAATGCTCGTATGAAGCCTTCCTTTTCCATGATTACGGAATTTCGCAGTGTCTCTCGCTTATCAATGTTGATAATAGACATGATCTGTTTGGAATCATTGTCCATGACAGAATATGTGCAATATTGTGCACAGAAACCTGGACTGTCCATGCGGGCATCACCTTTTGGAGGAAATAACAAAAAGAGAGTAAAAAAATCAGTTGAATCAGAATGGAGCCAAACACCAGTAAACTCCATCCATCCATTTTCTTACCCGCTTATTCCCGTTTTTTTTTTTTTTTAACAGGGTCGCGGGGGTCTGCCGGTGCCAATCTCCGGCTCTCATAGGGCGCTTGGCGGGGGTACACCCTGGACAGGGCGCCAGTCCATCACAGGGCAACAGAGACACAGACAACCATTCACTCTCTCATTCACTCCTATGGCCAATCAACCTTACAGTCATGTTTTTTGGATTGTGGGAGGAAGCCGGAGTACCCGGAGGAAACCCACGCAGCACGGGGAGAACATGCAAACTCCACACAGAAAGGACCCAAGTGTCCACCCCAGGGCTTGAACCCAGGACCTTCTTGCTGTGAGGCGGACGTGCTAACCACTAAGCCACCGTGCGCCCCCACCAGTAAACTAAGAACTGATTTTGTCTACATTTTATTTATCCATTTTGACTTATAACTCACTCCTTCACTTTTATGTCTACAGTTTTATTTATTTATTTTAATCACAATGCATCTGCCAGTCTTATACAATGTCTTGGAAAAACAGTTATATTATATAGAATATATCAGTGGTCTTCAAATGGTCAAGAATCTGGACCCATTCTATGTTCTTAATAACAATCGTGGATCCGTATTTCTTCAACATTTCAAACAGTATAATGATCAACAAAAATGACAAGTTGGTGGCATTGCAAGGGGAAATGTCAGTAATCAGTATAAATAACTTTTGGCCACATAGATTTATTTGCAGGCACTCTTTCATGACTCAATCAAAATGGCTCCACAACCTATGTTTTGGTTTAAAATCAGCCATTGAGAACCACAGGTGTAAAACATTTTTCAGTGTGTGTGTGTGTGTGTGTGTGTGTCAAACTCACCCAAGGCGACAACAGGCCCTTTTGCCTGAAGCTGGGTGATGATTGCGGCCCTCTTCTGACTCCAGAACTCCTTTGTAGTGTCCACACAGTAGGAGTCCCGAGACCTGAAGAATGTTGATCTTTCCACCATCCCCAGTTTCATGAACTTGAATAACAGGGATATCTTGTTGCCTGATAGTAGTATATTAGTAGACAGCATGAAGTCTCCAACTAGCATCCCATATTTCAAAGTGGGCTGGGAACACCATTTCCACACTGTATGACCAAAAGGACATTTCTGTGGAGGGGGAAGGGGCGCACATTACAAAACAACAAATATGAATGTGAAAAACATATACGTTTAAAAAACACAAAAAATGACTTACCCATTCAATTACAGCAGCTGTTCCCCTGGACTTTATATTGATTTCAAATGGGCCAGTTTCCATGCACTTTTGCTTGGTCTTTGAGTCTTTACCAGGACACGTGTTTACAGGTAGACAGAGATACTCAGCAAGCTGCTTCAGGCTGTCATGATATGTGATAGAAGCAGGATGACCAATAATATCATCCTCCACCATAACTTTACATGACTCTGGAAATGTGTGAAGGTCTGTGTCGATAGGATCTGGGATATTGGCTGAAACATCATGCACTGTGTCTTCCATGCTGATTGTAGGAAGAGCATCCAAGCAAATTTTACTGTTGAGAGCACCACCAGTCCTGTTGTAATAAAAGTAGCTATGAAAATTACACCTCCCAAAAAACACATTATTGTGAGAACAAGTACAGAAAGATGTAGTTGTTCATACCTCACACAAATACGAGGCTTATAGGTTGATTCTTCACTGTCATCGTCAGAATCGACCTCCCTGGTTACATCTTCTTCTGATGATGACAAAGACTCTGACTCTTTATCAGGGTACCAGGTGCTATCATCCCAGTCAATACTTTGGTAGAAAATATACATTCATAGATTATTCAAACAATACACAATTTTCTATAAACAGAGAAGTAAAATCATCTCACAACAAAGAAACTTACATTAAGTTCCGAATGTCATGAAATTCATCAGCTCCAACCTCAACGTTTAGGTCCTGGGACGGCATACTGAATACACAGGCAAAGAACAATAATTGAGGGATATTATGACATGTTACTGTGATGCAAGTAAAGCAGCGTGCATTTTTTTTAAATAAATGGAAAAAAAATATAATTATAATTACCATACCTTGAATCCAATTGCTGAAGAGCTGTCTCTTCGGGACCACTAATGTCTAACTCCTGGACTCCAGCAACGGAGAAATTATCATCTCTGTGAAAATGACAGAATTACAGAAAGTAATCAGCATATGTTAAACTTGATTTGAAATGCATTATTTTTTAATGCAGCAGAATGCCTGCAGGAAATAAAACGAGTTCAAAGGAGAGCCTGGAAGACAATCAAGGGCTCTCTCATCTGGATGACACAGAGTACAACATAAGATCCCCCCTCCCCCCCTTGCCTTACGTACAGATCTCCCCCAGCCCCCTCCCCCCAACCCCCACCCCCCCACACTATCGGCATATACAGTGGTATGCAAAAGTTTGGGCACCCTTGTAAATGTTCATGATTTTCCTTAATAAATAATTGGTTGTTTGGATAACAAATTCCAGTTACATTTATCATATAGGAGACAAACACAGTGATATTTGAGAAGTGAAATAAAGTTTATTCGATTTACAGAAAGTGTGCTAGAATTATTTAAACAGAATTAGGCATGTGCATAAGTTTAGGCACCCTTGCATCTTATTGATTTTAATACTCTTAGCACTAATTATTGGAACTCAAAATTGTTTTGGTAACCTCAGTGATCCTTGATCTCCATACACAGGTGAATCCAATCATGAGTCAGGGTATTTAAGTAGGAAAATTCTAGGTGTTTCCTCTTTGCATCTTCTCTGATTAGCGGCAACATGGGAGCCTCAAAACACCTCTCAAATGACCTGAAAACAAAGATAATTCAACATCATGGTTTAGGGGAGGGATACAAAAAGCTATCCCAGCGATTTAAGCTTTCAGTTTCAACTGTGAGGAACATTGTGAGGAATTGGAAGACCACAGGCACAGTTCTAGTTAAGGCCCGAAGTGGAAGACCAAGAAAGATCTCCGAAAGGCAGCGGCGCAGGATGGTGAGAACAGTCACAGTCAACCCGCAGACCAGCTCCAAAGACCTACAACATCAGCTTGCTGCAGATGGTGTCACTGTGCATCGTTCCACTATTCAGCGCACTTTACACAAGGAGATGCTGTATGGAAGAGTAATGCGGAAAAAGCCTTTTCTCTGCACACGCCACAAACGGGGTCGCTTGAGGTATGCTAAAGCACATTTGGACAAGCCAGCTTCATTTTGGAACAAGGTGCTGTGGACTGATGAAACTAAAATAGAGTTATTTGGGCATAACCAGGGGTGTTATGCATGGCGGAAAAAGAACACAGCATTCCAAGAAAAGCACTTACTACCTACAGTAAAGTTTGGTGGTGGTTCCATCATGCTGTGGGGCTGTGTGTCCAGTGCAGGCACTGGGAATCTTGTTAAAGTTGAGGGGCGCATGGATTCCTCTCAATATCAGCAGATTCTGGAGAACAATGTCCAGGAATCAGTGACAAAGTTGAAGTTGCGCCGGGGCTGGATCTTTCAACAAGACAATGATCCTAAACACTGCTCAAAATCTACTAAGGCATTCATGCAGAGGAACAAGTACAACATCCTGGAATGGCCGTCTCAGTCCCCAGACCTGAATATTATTGAAAATGTATGGTGTGCTTTAAAACGGGCGGTCCATGCTCGGAAACCATCAAACCTGACTGAACTAGAGATGATCTGCAGAGAAGAATGGTCCAAAATACCTCCCACCAGAATCCAGACCCTAAGATCAAGGATCACTGAGGTTACCAAAACAATTTTGAGTTCCAATAATTAGTGCTAAGAGTATTAAAATCAATAAAATGCAAGGGTGCCTAAACTTATGCACATGCCTAATTCTGTTTAAATAATTCTAGCACACTTTCTGTAAATCGAATAAACTTTATTTCACTTCTCAAATATCAATGTGTTTGTCTCCTATATGATAAATTTAACTGGAATTTGTTATCCAAACAACCAATTATTTATTAAGGAAAATCATGAACATTTACAAGGGTGCCCAAACTTTTGCATACCACTGTACATTTAGTAATAGCGTGATCCACGTAGAACAAACGACAAGTTAGGAAGAATGTTCGATAGCATGGTAATACAACACATGTTCATATCAGCCTAAAGTTACACGCACCTCTCAGACAGTGACTCGGGAGCAACAGTTGACACAGCGGGGTTAGGTAGTCTCACAAGTGAGTCCTTCCACGGCGTTGAAGTCGACGGAGCACAGTTATAGCTAAAAAGAATCACAAATATCCTACATTACAGCTGTTGACCGCCCTGCTGAAAGCAAACAACACACACGCTCAAACACGCACACATGTATACTGTACACACTGTAGCTGCTAAACTAGCTCGCACTAACAGAGAATCAACAGTAGCATCGGGCTAATCCAACAACAGAAATACTTTGCGACATGTATCGCTAACATTAACATCTGGCTAATATGACAAATAGCTTGAATTGCTTCCACTATTTTAAAAGATAACACAATCACCCAGGCAACAAAACAACCTTACCTGTCCAAAAGTAATTCAGCAACCATAGCATCAGTTTTCAGGCCCTTGTCCTCCTTCAATTGTCGCCATCGTTCAAAAGATGTTCCGATGCAGATTTTTGTCTTTCCTCTCGCTAAATCCAAAGACCTCTTTTTTGCAGCTTTTTCTAAAAACGTCTTTCTTTTCTTGCCCTTCTTAGCAGGACAAGACGTTACCAGTAAACGTGGAATAGGTACTTTCTCCGCCATTCTGTTGTCTACTTCCGGGCTTCCTCTAACAACGGTGACGCGCTTTTTAATGTACGCTCGTGCACGCACGGGGCCGTGAGCGAGCAGGAAGACCAGGAGACGTGATTGGTTGAAAAAAAAAACAAACCGTGAAAATCCCATTGGTCGCAGTTATTGCAGATTTACAGACGCTACAGTTGACAGATTTTCTTCGTTCCTTTTTCAGAATACATAAGATCTTCACATCTGTCCGGACATAATGAACATTTCTACCAAAAAGTGTATCTGGAGATAGTTACCAACCCTACCTTTAAATGTCATAAAATAATACATTTCTATCATTTCACTGTTCAGCATTTCAACTGGGAATCCCAATTATGGTTAAAGAAAAATACTGACCACAACATTAAGGAATGTGATCTAATATAAGGAAAGAAATGTCTTCAAATGTTTCAAAGTTTGAATAAAAGCTGTCAGTAGTGCAATACTTTGATTTTCCTGCAGGTGTCGCTTCAGGCTTGTTGTTGACACACAGCTTTGTACTGTCTGTCCCTCATTTATATCAAATATAAAGTTTGTCCACACATCTGCTCTTCTTTGTGGTCCGAGATTTTTAATAAGTGGAAAAATGCTGAATCTTTAGTTTTGAGAAGAATTGTAAGTTTCACGACTTGCAAAGTTTACAATTTACAAATTGTCATGAGAATAATTAGGTGGAAACTACAAAACTAAGAGGGCAGTGTTCGCCACAAACAATCATAGAAGTACTTGGATCAATTATTCACAGTCAAACTCAAGCTTTAAAGAAGGCCAGCACATGGTGCAGAACCTTCTGAATCCAATTTCTCACAGCAACTGAATGAAGAGTGAAAATCCTCCTTATATAGTCCAGTCCAGCTGATTGTCAACAACTCACAGTTGTGCTCAACTCTACAGGTGCAGCAGATCTCCCTGATTGACATGATGAGCTGGACATGGCTGTGCACTTTGTACCAATCTGTAACAGTATGGTAAATCCCCCAATAGATCCCCTGGAATTATCAAACATTTTGGCCTCAGTAAAAGATAACCAACAATTTGATCTCATTTCACATTTTGTTGCTATTTTCCTGCATGGAAACATCAGTGACAGTCAAAGAATCTTGTTAAAAAATTGCAAATATGGTGAAAGTTGCATTTTTTTGCACAAGACAAATGTTTTGTTCAGACCTTGATGTATTTTACCACCATGTAGACCCTTATTTGTGTAAATGTGGACAGAAAAACAGAAACAAACTTTACGTGGAGAACGATTAAAGACTCAGACTTTCTCAAATTCAGCCCAAAATAATACTGAAATAAAGTACATATTAAAAATACTAGTTAATTACAGTATTTACGTGGATTAAATTAAAGCAGAATTAAGTGTTTACAAGATAGAGGAATTATTTAAATTCAGAAATGAAGTTGGAATAAACCAGCCACCTAATTCAGATTTAAGTTTAAGTTGGAATTAAATTTGCATTAGGAATTAAATGTTTACAAGGTGAAATTAAAGAGGATTTAACTTTTATTCTGAATTAAAGAAAAATTAAAGCTCAAATGTAAACGTGGCCAGTGAAAATAAAGAAAAACTAAGCTGACTGAATAAATAAAAGTCCAGCAGAAGAGCTCACCTACTCCAGGGTCAGCCTTCTATGAGGCACAGGCCTGCCATGCCCCTCCCTCATCCTGATGGGATCCACCAAACAAAGAACATAGGGAGATGTTAGTGTCATGTAGAGTCCTACTTTCAGACTGTGGTGAGTGTGTGAGGATCAGTGTACTGTGAGACCCTCTACTGGCATGTTTACCATCACCACAGTACCCTCCACAGTGAGCACACCTGTTTGGCTCTGCACTGGAGCAATGTGGACGTCAGGAGAGGGGGGTCCAGCAGCAGGCTGTCCTCATTCTCTAGTGCTGTTGACACATGGCCCATTCCCCATTAAAGTGTGGCCCTTCATATAGAAGGTATTCTCTGCAGTTATCTGCTGGTAACTGCAGGGAATAAGTGAAAAAAAGAGGTAGTTTAAGTTGTAAAAGTTACAAGGTCATGATGAACCAATTACACAGTCGTAGCCAGTATCAGTGCACAAAGTAACAATAAGTGCAGGATCAGATATTTATATACTGCATTTTATATAGATTTATATTTGACAAAGTGAAAATATAGAATACAGTTGTATGACATCATGTGTGAGATGTTAATGTAATATATATAATTATTTAAGCTCATTCTGCCTCTTCCTGAACTGTACATCTATTTTGGAGATATTATGTATAGATTATTTTAAATGTGCAAAATAGATAAATAAAAATAGATTAATTACATTTTATAAAATATGTTTAGTAATTATTTTAAAAATGGCAGTGGGCTGACAAAGTATGAATTTTTTATTTTATAAGTATTACATGTTTTAATTTATTTTAGAACTTACATTTATTATTTTTAAATATCTGTATTTTTTATTTTATTTTCATTATTACTAGACATTTCAGGCGACACCAATTCATTTCCAGGTGACCCCACATGGGGTCACGACCCCAATGTTGAAAAACCCCTAATGTAACCACCACAGAGGAGCAGTGGGCTGCTAAGGTGTAAAATTGTTGTTGTTTTTTGTCTTTTTATTGTGGCCACCCTGAGGCCACCCTGAGGCACACCTGTGCAATAATCATTCTGTCTAATCAGCATGTTGATATGACACACCTGTGAGGTGGGAGGGGCTATCTCTGCTCACTGACACACATTTACACACATTTGTAACAATATCTGAGAGAAACAGATCTTTAATGTTTATAGAAAATGTTTTAGATCTTTGAGTTCAGCTCATGAAAAATAGGAGCAAAAACAAGTGTTTATATTGTTGTTCAGTGTATATATATATATATATATATACATATATATGTATATATATGTATATATGTATATATATATATATATAAGTAATGTTCAGTGTCAATGAAAAAAATTGGAATAGCATTTTGTTATTTCATTATTTAATGGTTATTTATAAGAAATGACAATATACTGAAGTAAAAGTAAAAACATGTTAATAAATATATGATTGTTTTTAACCCCAGCTGAACTGATAACCTTATTAACCATTTATTAGTAGTTTTAACCCATCAACATGAATAGTGTTTACCCATTCTTGGGTAAACATTTTGACCCAGCATGGTGTGTATGTGGGGGGCAGTGGCTGCCTCTCGCCGTAGAATCTTGGAGACGTCTGGGGGGCTGCTCGGCCCTGGTGGTGGGGGGCCTGGGGCTCTTTCTGCTAGCCTGGCTGCATCTTCAGGCCTGGGGCAGTGCTTGGGTTTACAGTAGCGGTTCCTGCACAAACATTGGTCTACAATGTACTGGCCTTGGACTGTGGGATAAAACTGGTACTGGGCTTAACTTTAGACATGTTGATCCTAAATACCTGTTTTAGGTTTTACCACTCACTCCTTCTCTCTGTACACAGCCACCACTTTTATAGCTAAGCTCCACACTGGTCACCAGACTGGTTTGATTACACAACACAATACGCACAATATACACAACTATAACATCACATCTCACTCTCACTTTACAATAATCAGCTCTTCTCCACCCTTTCCATTTTCTACCTTGACTCCCTCTTCCCTGTTCCCTTCCCCCCATCTAGGTGTAACACTGCCCTTTCTTTTTATGTCCTCCTTTATAAAGTATGTCTTACCTTTCCTTATAGGGACGGCTGGTGATGGTCACATTATACAATAAAATAAATTATTTTATTTAATTACACTAACAAAACATGAATTCTCCTCCATGAACCGCCACCTTAACGTGGTGGAGGGGTTTGAGTACCCGAATGATCCTGGGAGCTATGTTGTCGGGGGCTTAATGTCCCTGGTAGGGTCTCCCAAGGCAAACAGGTCCCAGGTGACGGGTCCGACTAAGAGCGGTTCAATAGCCATGTATGAAAAATCAAAATCAAAGGAAGTTCACGTCGCCCGGATTGGCGCTACCGGGGCCCCACCTTGGAGCCAGGCCCGGGGTTGGGGCTCGAGTGCGAGCGCCTGGTGGCCGGGGCTTTGCCCACGGGCCCCGGCCGGGCAGAGCCCGAAAGGACGACGTGGGCCCGCCCTCCCGTAGGCCCACCACCCGCAGGAGGGATCATACGAGGCCGGTGCAGTGTGGATCGGGCAGTCGTCCAGGGCGGGGGCCTTGGCGATCTGATCCCCGGCTACAGAAGCTAGCGTTAGGGACGTGGAATGTCACCTCTCTGGCGGGGAAGGAGCCTGAGCTTGTGTGCGAGGTGGAGAAGTTCGGACTAGATATAGTCGGTCTCGCCTCGACACATAACAAGGGCTCTGGAACCAGCCTTCTCGACAGGGGTTGGACTCTCTTCTACTCTGGAGTTGCCAATGGTGAGAGGCGCCGGGCCGGGGTGGCTATACTTCTTGCCCCCCGACTTAGTGCCTGTACGTTGGAGTTTACCCCGGTGGACGAGAGGGTAGCCTCCCTCCGCCTTCGGGTGGGGGGACGGATCCTGACTGTTGTTTGTGCCTATGGGCCAAACAGCAGCTCGGAGTATCCACCCTTCTTGGATTCCTTAGAGGGAGTACTGGAGAGTGCTCCTTCTGGGGATTCCCTCGTTCTGCTGGGGGACTTCAACGCTCACGTTGGCAGCGACAGTGAGACCTGGAGGGGCGTGATTGGGAGGAACGGCCCCCCTGATCGGAACCCGAGCGGTGTTTTGTTGTTGGACTTCTGTGCTCGCCACAGTTTGTCCATAACAAACACCATGTTCAAGCATAAGGGTGTCCATATGTGCACTTGGCACCAGGACACCCTAGGCCGCAGTTCGATGATCGACTTCGTAGTCGTGTCATCGGACTTGCGGCCGCATGTCTTGGACACTCGGGTAAAGAGAGGGGCGGAGCTGTCAACTGATCACCACCTGGTGGTGAGTTGGCTCCGATGGCGGGGGAGGATGCCGGTTAGACCTGGCAGACCCAAACGTATAGTGAGGGTCTGCTGGGAACGCCTGGCAGAGTCTCCCGTCAGAAGGAGCTTCAACTCCCACCTCCGGGAAAACTTCAACCATGTCTCGGAGGAGGCGGGGGACATTGAGTCCGAGTGGGCCATGTTCCGTGCCTCTGTTGCTGAGGCGGCTGATCGGTGCTGTGGCCGCAAGGTAGTCGGTGCCTGTCGTGGCGGCAATACCCGAACCCGTTGGTGGACACCGGGGGTGAGGGATGCCGTCAAGCTGAAGAAGGAGTCCTACCGGGCCTTTTTGGCCTGTGGGACTCCGGAGGCAGCAGACAGGTACCGACGGGCCAAGCGGAGCGCAGCCACGGCGGTCGCCGAGGCAAAAGCCCGGACATGGGAGGAGTTTGGTGAGGCCATGGAGAACGACTTCCGGACGGCTTCGAAGAGATTCTGGACCACTATCCGGCGTCTCGGGAGGGGGAAGCAGTGCACCGTCAACACTATGTATGGTGCGGATGGTGCGCTGCTGACCTCGACTCGAGACGTTGTGGATCGGTGGGGGGAATACTTCGAAGACCTCCTCAATCCCACCGACACGCCTTCCAATCAGGAAGCAGGGCCCAGGGACCCGAGAGTGGGCTCTCCTATCTCTGGGGCTGAGGTTGCCGAGGTGGTTAAAAAGCTCCTCGGTGGCAAGGCTCCGGGGGTGGATGAGATCCGCCCGGAGTTCCTCAAGGCCCTGGATGTTGTGGGGCTGTCATGGCTGACACGACTCTGCAACATCGCGTGGACATCGGGGGCAGTGCCTCTGGATTGGCAGACTGGGGTGGTGGTCCCCCTTTTTAAGAAGGGGGACCGGAGGGTGTGTTCCAATTATAGAGGGATCACACTCCTCAGCCTCCCCGGTAAGGTCTATTCAGGGGTACTGGAGAGGAGGGTCCGCCGGATAGTTGAACCTCGGATTCAGGAGGAGCAATGTGGTTTTCGTCCTGGCCGTGGAACTGTGGACCAGCTCTACACCCTCAGCAGGGTCCTTGAGGGGTCATGGGAATTTGCCCAACCAGTCCACATGTGTTTTGTGGACTTGGAAAAGGCATTTGACCGTGTCCCTCGGGGATTCCTGTGGGGGGTCCTCCGGGAGTATGGGGTATCGGACCTCCTGATGGGAGCTGTTCGTTCCCTGTATGACCGGAGTCAGAGTCTGGTCCGCATTGCCGGCAGTAAGTCGAAATCGTTTCCGGTGAGGGTTGGACTCCGCCAGGGCTGCCCTTTGTCACCGATTCTGTTCATAACTTTTATGGACAGAATTTCTAGGCGCAGTCAGGGCGTTGAGGGGGTCCGGTACGGGGGCCTCAGTATTGCATCACTGCTTTTCGCAGATGATGTGGTCCTGTTGGCTCCAACATACCGTGACCTTCAACTCTCACTGGATCGGTTCGCAGCCGAGTGTGAAGCGGCCGGAATGAGAATCAGCACCTCCAAATCCGAGTCCATGGTTCTCGACCGGAAAAAGGTGGAGTGCCTTCTCCGGGTTGGAGATGAGGTTCTGCCCCAGGTGGAGGAGTTCAAGTACCTCGGGGTCTTGTTCACGAGTGAGGGAAGGATGGAGCGAGAGATCGACAGGCGGATTGGTGCGGCGTCTGCAGTGATGCAGAGTCTGCACCGGTCCGTCATTGTGAAAAGGGAGCTGAGCCGAAAAGCAAAGCTCTCGATTTACAGGTCGGTCTACGTTCCAACCCTCACCTATGGTCATGAACTTTGGGTCATGACCGAAAGAACAAGATCACGGGTACAAGCGGCCGAAATGAGTTTCCTCCGTAGGGTGGCTGGGCTCTCCCTTAGAGATAGGGTGAGAAGCTCAGTCATTCGGGAGGGGCTCAAAGTAGAGTCGCTGCTCCTCCGCATCGAGAAGAGCCAGATGAGGTGGCTCGGGCACCTAATTAGGATGCCCCCTGAACGCCTCCCTAGTGCGGCGTTCAGGGCACGTCCCTCCGGAAGGAGGCCCCGGGGAAGACCCAGGACACGCTGGAGAGACTATGTCTCTCGGCTGGCCTGGGAACGTCTCGGGGTCCCCCCGGATGAGCTGGAGGAAGTGGCCGGGGAGAGGGAAGTCTGGGCCTCCCTACTGAGGATGCTGCCCCCGCGACCCGGAAACGGCTAAGCGGGAGAAGATGGATGGATGGATGGATGGAAAACATGAATTGCTGTCTATGAAATATTGCATTTCTTGTAATGTTGACCTTTAACATCATGTGCAGACAAAGAGAGAAACAAATAGTAATGTTATGTCAAATCTGGAAGTTTTGTTTTTTTTCACAAAATGTGAATGTCAATAGAAAAACATTTTATTCATAAGTATTTAAATTAAAAACAATCTTTGATGAGCCAACACATCACTATCTATCTTTTATCAGTATCTTGTTTTTTGTGCAATGCTTTACTGTAATGATATTAATAATTTGTATTTGAAACCTGTTACTAAAATATTTAAATCGGCTTTTATTTACTTGTTTGTGTTATTTTATATGTGTATGTGAAACACTTTTATCAAAATTAAATAAAATGTCTAAAAAAATAAATTTTACTCATGTTTTCTATTTATGTAAAGCGTCTTTGTGGATATTGTATAGACCATTATGTAAGTGTTAGAAATGATTCTGATAATAATAATATAACAATAATGTAAATATCAATTGCTTGATATATAAAACACCATATAAGGGGGGCCAAAAGATAACCTGTCCTAGAGCAGCAAAGAGGCTAGTGTTGTCATTGTGTTAGTGGCTAGTGGTATTATAACATGTAAAATAAATATATTTACTGTCCTCAAAATAGATGTAATTGTTTTAGCAAAAGTGTGAAATGGTAGAAGTTCTAACATCCATTGTTCCTCACACTAGCCTCACAGTAGATAGACAGTCACCAGATTATCTGGATACTATTTGGACCGTAACACTGTTAAGATCACCTACAGCATAAAACAATTTCATCCTCATTTCACATCAGGGCCAGACATATAAAATATTTATCTGTATCTCTCCTTTTACAACCTAAAACCTAAATGAATGATTTGTGATAAGTTTGACACTCTTGGTTTTGTGGTTTTAAGCTCCACCCTCTGACCCCATTAATGTAATCAATAATAATTACTTTTATTTAAAAAGTGCCTTTCAGGCCACTTAAAAACACTGCAATAAAAACAGGATAATAAATAATATTAATTTGTAGTGTACACGTTAGTTTAGATGCGACTCAGACCCCAGGTTTCGTGGAGCCCCTGAAAGTACGTCACGAAGGATGACGGGCTCGTGGCGAGCGTCAGGACACAGGCCAACGTGCCATATGCTGTGAACAGGTGGATATGAAGATTTGGGAGATGTCATTTAAAAAGTGAAAGTTACAGACCAAAATGTGTTTGCACCTATTATAGCGCCACCTCGTGGTGCACTTTTTGGTATGGGTGATCTGTGTGCTCTTCTATAGTTACCCTGTAAATTTCACATCGCTCAACATAATACTTCAGCTGAAATAAAGGTTTGTTTATTTATATGTTATGTAGTAATAAGCCACGCCCACTTTGACCAATCGTGATTAACTTCGAGATCCGGTCCCAGGAGCGAACCAAGGTCATACCCACCAAATTTGGTAAAAATCGGTTGTGCCATTTAGGAGATAAAAATTTCTCATAATTGCAGTGCCCCCTAGAGGCCTAATTTTTTAAAATTTGGCTCATACCCCCACAGTCTCATGGCAACCAAGGATCTCAGAATTGGTGGTGTTAACAATTATTTTGATTAAGATATGCAACAGTTTGTGTTTTTATAGCTGACGTGGTGACGTATCGTGGTGACGTATCGATCATTTCCTGTTTACGCTCTACCGCTGCTTGCAGCGCTCTACTACTGTGTTCTGCTAACTCTAATCAAACTTGTTGTCATTGATATTCTAGCCTTGAAAACACTTGTTATAATTTTTTACCGTACAGTTAAACGTACGAAGGTTAAGTAAAAAGCAATCTCGCCTCTTATAGGCAGTACAATCTCCTTTAAACTTCCTTTTGTCCTTAGCTTAGCTTAGTTTAGCTTAAATTTAGCACCTATGGCTTCTCTCTCCTCCCCTCCGCTCTCCTGCCCGGTGTGTCAGATGTTTAGTTACTCCTCGTCCTCCTTTAGGGACAATGGTAGTTGCATAAAGTGTAGCGTACTGTTAGATATGGAGGCGAGGATCAACAATCTGGAGAAGCGGTTCCGCACCCCTGATACCAAAACCGAAGCTAGCAAGCAGGACCTAGCCGGTGCGGACCGTGCTAGCTCTAGCTTAGCCTCCCCCCCGGCCAGCAATGAGTGGGTTACTGTCCGTGGTAAGCATAGTCGAAGGTCAAAAAGCCGCTCGGGACACCACCATGTTCACGTCTCAAACAGGTTCTCCCCCCTCCGTGAGGACAACACACTCACCGGGGAACAAACTCTGATAATTGGCGACTCCATAGTGAGAAACGTGAAGCTAGCGAAGTCAGTGGGCATTGTGAGGTGCATCCCAGGGGCCAGAGCGGGCGACATAGAATCAAATCTAAAGTTGCTGGCAAAGAGTAATCGTAAGTTTGATAGGATAGTCCTCCATGTCGGCACTAATGACTCCCGACGTCGCCAGTCGGAAGCAACCAAAGTGAACATTGAATCAGTTTGTGCTTATGCTAAAACAATGTCGGACTCCGTAATTTTCTCTGGTCCCTTACCAAATCTGACCAGTGATGACATGTATAGCCGCATGTCATCATTTAACCGCTGGCTATCGAGGTGGTGTCCAGAAAACGAGGTGGGCTTCATTGATAATTGGAGATCCTTCTGGGGAAAACCGAACCTGATAGGAAGAGATGGAATCCATCCTACTTTGGAGGGAGCATCTCTACTATCAGAAAACATGGCACATTTATGACATCTCATGAATGAGACCATGTTACAGAGGGGGAGTCCTCCACGCCCCTCTGCGCTTGCCTTAGGACAGTTTCCCTCCCATTGCTATCATGATAGCTGTGTTCATCGCCATGACAACTGTTGTGATGGTGATGAATATTATTTTATAGAGACGGTGTCAGTCCCCCGACCCATATTTCACAATGATTTTAACATAAAATCAAATAAAAATAAAAGAGCTATCAATTATAAAAATCTGAACAAAATTAAAATCTCAAATCTAGAAACACCAAAACATAAAACCATTAGATGTGCTCTATTAAATATTAGATCACTGAGATCCAAATCTCTACTAGTAAATGACCTTATCTCAGAAAATAACTTTGATTTATTCTGTTTAACTGAAACATGGCTGTATCAAGATGAATATGTTAGTTTAAATGAAGCCACTCCTCCCAGTCATTTAAATACTCATATGCCACGAGACATAGGCCGTGGAGGTGGTGTAGCAGCTATTTATCATTCCTCTCTCCTAATCTATCCTAAACCAAAGGCCAATTACACTTCCTTTGAAAGCCTGGTTCTAAATTTATCTCATATCGAATCAAAAACCTGCCAGCCAGTCTTATTTGCGATAATTTACCGTCCTCCAGGCCCTTATTCTGAATTTCTATCAGAATTCTCTGAGTTTATATCAAACTTAGTCCTCAGTTCTGATAAAATACTGATAGTAGGCGATTTTAATATCCATGTGGACAAAGATAGTGATAGCCTGAGCTCAGCCTTTATGTCCCTAATAGACTCAGTTGGCTTTTTTCAAACTATTAATGAAGCTACTCATCGTTTAAATCATACTCTTGATCTTGTTCTAACATATGGCCTTGATATTAATGAACTAAAAGTCTACCCTGAAAATCCTCTGCAATCAGATCACTTTTTAATATCTTTTAACATTATCCTAGAGGATCTCACACTGTGCAATAAAATAGTTACGAGTAGAAATCTGTCCAACAGTGCTGTGGCTAAATTTAAAGAGGCCATTCCTGCTGCCTTACACTCAGTGCACCATCCAATAAATAACTATGATATTAATTATAACCCCTCTCAACTGGATCTGCTTGTCGATAGCTCTGCTAGTCTACTAAAATCCACCTTGGACTCAATTGCCCCATTGAGGGAAAAAACTATTAAACGTCAGAGGAAAGCTCCGTGGTTTAGCTCTGAAACTCACACACTCAAACAAACAACCCGTAAATTAGAGAGAATGTGGCGCTCCAATAAAACAGAGGAGTCACGAATACTTTGGCAAGAAAGCCATAGTAAATACATGACAGCCTTACGACATAGTCGATCTACATACTACTCCTCACTAATTGAAGAAAATAAAAATAATCCGAGGTACCTTTTCAGCACTGTAGCCAGGCTAACACAAAATCAGAGCTCTATTGAGCCCATGATTCCTCTAGCCCTCAGCTGTGAGTACTTTATGACATTTTTTAACGATAAAATTCACAAGATTAGAGATAAAATTAGCCACTCCCTGCCTTCACCTGGGCCTGCTGTACCATTAAATGTAAATAGGCCTAACCTAAACTGTTTCACACATATAGGACTTCAGGAACTTAACTCTATTATTTCATCCTCCAAACCATCGACCTGCCTTTCAGATCCCATCCCAACTAAGCTGTTTAAAGAAGTTGTTCCCCTGGTCTGCCCATCTTTGTTGGAGACAATAAATATATCCCTATCAATAGGCTACGTGCCACAGTCCTTTAAAGTAGCTGTAATCAAACCCCTTCTCAAAAAACCTACTCTTGATTCCAGCACTTTAGCAAACTACAGGCCTATATCTAATCTTCCTTTTATTTCAAAGATTCTTGAGAAAGTTGTGGCAGCTCAGCTCTGTGAATTTCTTCAAAACAACAGCCTGTTCGAGGACTTCCAGTCAGGCTTTAGAGCTCAACACAGCACAGAGACTGCTTTAGTTAAAGTAACTAATGATCTATGTAACAGGGTTAAAAATGTATTTATTATTATTATTATGTTCAACTCATGTTTATTGAGGTTAGTTATTTGTTTGTGAATTTTATCTCAATGAGTCATTTTTATTTGTGATGATTTTATTGCTTCGCCTGTGGATTTGCCTTTCTGCACTCTGCCTTGTTTGAACTACCTGGGCTTCCGTAGCTCTACCTGGGTTTACGTAACCCCTTCCGCATTCCTCTCACAATGCTGCCTGCATTGGTGAGGGTAAGTGTGTGAGAAGATGCTGCGGTGATTTTGTGTAAATATCTACATAAATGTAGCTGTTTGTGTCACAGTATCTGGTGTATGTTGTTCACTATTGTATAATAACATGTTATGAAGCTGTTTTGTGTTGTTTTGACCGTTTTGATAAGTTTAATGGACCTTTTTTGTACCGCTGTTTTGGCGCGATTTTATTTGACCTACATTTTAGAGTAAACGTTCTCATCTGTATGTTTAGGAGCAGAGTGCACATATAAGGACCAGAAGGAGATTAATTTGTTTATTAATCTCTATCTACAGGTATGTGTTTTTATTTTAAGTTTTAAACTTTATCTCTGTTTAATTACTCCACCCCACTGCATCATGTTAATGTGGCCAACAGATGGCAGTGTAGTTGGATTGTTTTCCATTGCTAAAGATAAATGTTGAAAATGTAATTGTTAAAATGTGTTTCACTGTAAACACAATGCTGCCTGCATTGGTGAGGGAGCAGAGTGCACATATAAGGACCAGAAGGAGATTAATTTGTTTATTAATCTCTATCTACAGGAATAAATGTTGGAGAACAGTGAGCTGTGTTGTCCTTCTTGATGCCCTATCCACACACGATCACATCCGTTACACTGGTGCCGTGACGCTTCGGATCTTCAGATCAGCTTGATGCTCATCGCCGCGGATGCTGTGCAGCCACCCTGATCTTCGTGTCAAGATCCTCATGTGGTCAGATTTATTGGAGACTGTGGTTTAGGGCACTCGAATTTGTTTTGAGTTGTTTTTATGATCAGTGGGCTGACTATTTTTGTTGAATGACACAACGCAAGTACATTTGAGGGTTAAAAGCAGCTGTTAAGTTAAAATGGATAGGTTTTCTAGTCCTACTTTGCCTAAAGGTAGGGGTGTTTGGTTTCGTGATTTTGATAACAGTGGGGCTGTAGGACATTCAAAGTTCACACCTGAAGGTTGTACAGAAACGGGTTTGGGTCTGATCCCGGGTTTTTCTCTTGTGGGTGGGTCAATGAGGGAGGGTCCCCTTAGTTCCACACCCCGCAGTGATGTTGATGCCATACACCACCTTACAGACATGGTAGGGCAGTTAGGTGCACAAATAGGCGAATCCATTGTCTCTAAGCTCATGTCAGCTCGAGTTGTGAACATGACTAGTGACCACCAGACTACCTCTACTGCCCAGAGCTCACAATGTGACATCAGACATGACCTCTCACATTTAACAGTCCATGTTAAGCCAGATAAGGTACTCCAGACATATAGAGGTGACAACACTGACAAATACTCAGTTCAGGACTGGATTGACATGACGAATACTCACCTCAGGAAACAAGACATACCAGTGTGTGAACAAGCTGATGAAATCATGAGCCACTTAATGGGGAAGGCCAGGGATGTTGTGAAGATTGCCTTGCGTAGTGATCCTACACTTGATGTCAAACAGAAACCTGAACTGATATATAATGTTCTTCTCCAATACTTCAGTGAAGCTCCCTCATGTCTCCCCCTTGCCGACTTTTACGCTACTCTGCCTAGACAAAGAGAGAACACTGTTGATTACTGGATAAGGCTGAATAAGGCAGCAGATCTAGCTGTTGAGGGCCTGCGCAGACGAGGGAAGCAGGCAGAGAGCATGAATGATGAGGTGGCTCTCATGTTTGTCAAACACTGCCCTGACCCAGAGTTGTCCTGCATCTTAAAGTGCAAGCCAATACATGAGTGGTCTTCACGTGATGTTCAGCTGAGGATTGATGACTATCAGAGAGAGTTGAGGGCAGCTGGCAGAACCGCTGGTGCTCCGCAGCTGAAAAGTCAAGTCACCACCATTCCTCCTGAGCAGCCCAGCCCAGCATTGTCCAGCTTGGCAGCATATGAGCAGTGTCACAATCCAGAGCCGTTACCCACGCCCCCCTCTTTTCAGGCTGAACAAAAGGTGCGTCACCCTCCATGCCCCTCTCCAGCGTCTGTCTCATTTCAGGGTGGTTTCCAGCATGCTAAAAGCCAAGCCTCTGTACCAGCTGTGGCACAACATCTCCAACAGTCGGAGGAGAGACTACTCACTCGTATGGTCGACATTTTCCAAGAGATGATGGAGAAAATGCAGCAGCGTGAAAATTCTCAGCCGACTCGTGGTGGGAGATTCCAGCGTGCCCTTCGTGAGCGGCGTCCCAGAGAGACAGGTTGTAAAGTCTGTAATGACTCCAGCCACACTACTTCTTCACATTGCATGTCTGAGAGACTGTGTTTCGCCTGCTACGCCCCTGGCCACACCAGACTGAACTGCCCTGCTAATAACTCTCCCCAACCTCAGTCTGAGGGAAACTAGCCGACCTGTATTCGGAGGGAGGCAGTACAGGTCACACAGTAAGCTCCCAGAATGATGACATGTCAGATGCTGTGTCTGTTTACACTTCAGTGAGAGACTCATGTAATAACTCTGAAGTTGTTGTTTATCAGAACGTTCACAGAGTTGGCAGCAGTGACAGTCTGTTCTACACAACTGTGGACATGGGTGGGACAGTGAAAATGGGTGGAATGTTGGACAGTGGTTCAATGGCCTGCAGCATCAGTGAGTCGGCTGAAATGAAGCTGAGAGAAGCCGGAGTGATAACAGACCAGATATGTAACGATGTGGATGTGGTCCTCGTCGGATGTGGCGGACTTCGTGTTAAACCTAAGTGTGCTTTTGATGTGGAAATGGAGGTGTATGGCTGTAGAATGTTAGTCCCTACCCTTGTTGTTCCAGGACAGCATGATGACTTGATACTGGGAACCAACGTCATAAAACGCATCCTTCATCAGTCCAAGCTATGTGAGTCGTACTGGAAGACTGTGTCCAGCCCCTGCCCATCTGGAGACCCGGAATCTGATCAATTCCTGTCCATGCTGTCTGGCCTAAGTCCCTGGAAAGGTGAAGAAGTTCCCAACAAGGTTGGTACAGTGAGGTGTAACTCAGCTACTAGCCTCGAGCCTGGGCGCGAATATCTCCTGTGGGGGAGACTGCCCAAAAACACTGCTGTTTCCCCAGGCTGTGACGTCATGACAGAACCCACATCATCCCGCTCAGCTCCCAGGGGTGTTTTGGTCGCAAAGATGGTGACTACATTGTGGGGAGACGGATGGGTGCCACTGAGGCTCATTAACATGTCTGACAAGCCTGTGTTATTGAGACGCAATGCAAAGCTGGCTGACGTCTATCCTGTCGTAGCACTTGAGGATATGGATGGTGCGGATCACTCAGAGGTTCGACTTGCTACCTGCACTCAGTCAACCATGCCACCTGCTGCAGATGCCAGTTCAGCCAAAGACAAGCTCAGGTCAGTTGGGCTCGATGGTGTTGATATTGAGTCTTGTGAAGTATCTGATGGCTGTAGGAGGAGAATGGCTGATCTTGTTTTGCAGTATGAGGATGTCTTTTCACGCCACCATCTTGACTGCGGGGAGGCAAAGGACTTTGTACACCGCATACACCTGTCAGACGACAGACCATTCAGGCTCCCATACAGGCGAGTGCCCCCTGGCCAGTACCAAAAGCTACGCCAAGTGCTGAGTGAGATGGAGGAAAGGGAGATCATTAGAAAATCAACAAGTGAGTACGCATCGCCTTTGGTGCTTGTGTGGAAAAAGAATGGAGATCTCCGCATCTGTACAGATTTTCGCTGGCTGAACAAGAGGACCCTGAAGGACGCCCATCCCCTTCCTCACCAGGCAGATTGTTTGGCGGCGCTTGGTGGGAACTGTCTGTTTAGCACGATGGATTTGACCTCCGGGTTCTACAATATGCCGCTCCACGAGGACGACAGGAAGTACTCAGCCTTCACCACTCCTATGGGCTTGTATGAGTACAACCGTCTGCCGCAGGGTCTCTGCAACAGTCCCGGGAGCTTCATGCGCATGATGACTAGCATTTTCGGAGACCAAAACTATCTGAGTCTACTCTGCTATTTAGATGATCTGTTGGTGTTTGCTCCTGATGAGGAGACTGCCTTACAGCGGCTGAAGATGGTGTTTGGGAGGCTGCGCAGTCATAACTTAAAGCTGGCCCCGAAAAAGTGTTTCTTTCTCAGAAGGTCTGTTAAGTTTCTCGGGCACATCGTAGATGAGAATGGTGTTTCTACAGACCCCAGTAAGATTGAGAGCATTGCAAGCATGTCGACTTCTGACCTCATGGAGCCTGACGGCACGACCCCATCTCAGAAGCGAATAAGGTCATTTTTGGGGATGGTTAATTATTATCAGCATTTCGTGCCCAGGTATTCTGCCATCGCCAAGCCGCTCTTTGATCTGCTGAAGGGTGAAAGAAGGAAGGGCAAACATCACAAGTTTAAGTTGTCAGGCAGAAAGTTGTGTGCCTCTGACTGGACGGTGGAGCAGGAGCAGGCTTTTGAGCATCTGAAGTCCTCACTCATCCACAGCGTCGTCCTGGCTCATCCGGATTTCGCCCGTCCCTTCATGCTGTCAACTGATGCGTCACTGGATGGCATAGGTGCTGTCTTGTCTCAAGTTCAGGAGGGTGAAAAACGAGCCAGGCCCATTGCTTTCGCCAGCAAGTCGTTGTCTCAGTCCCAGAAGAACTACCCAGCTCACCGGTTGGAGTTTCTGGCCTTAAAATGGTCTGTCTGTGACAAGTTCAGTCACTGGCTGAAAGGCCACAAATTCACAGTCTGGACGGATAACAACCCGTTGACTCACATCCTGACGAAGCCAAGACTAGATTGCTGTGAACAACGATGGGTGGCAAAGTTGGCGAGTTACGACTTTGACATCAAGTATGTCCCTGGTCAGCAGAACGTCGTGGCTGATGCCCTCAGCCGTGTGCCATTTGTCAAGGGGAGTGTTGGCCACAGGCTGCTCGCTGAGCCCTATGTGGGTCTTCTCACTGAAGTCAAAGACATGTCACACTCTTCTGTCCAGAATGCATTCCGGTCATCCAGTGGTCACAAGAAAACATCTTCAGTAAGTGTCAATGCCCGGTCAACCTGCAGCCCACTGCAGGTGCACGCTCAGTCTGTTGCGAGCGAGGATGTGTCTGCTGTGTTCCAGTCACACCTTGAGTGGGATGTTGGTCCGAGAACCCGTGCTGTTGAAGTGTTGCAACATCTTCCTCAGTTGATTCCACCTGGACAGGACACCATGCCCGCTTACACTGAGAAGGAGCTCCGTGAAAAGCAGTTGGAGGACAGGTCTCTATCCCGTGTTCTGTATTTTGTTGAGAGACGTCGGAGGCCCTCGAGGAGAGAAAAGTTCAAGGAGTCTGTCTCTGTGATAAAATATCTGAAGCATTGGGATAGGCTAACTGTGTGCAACGGTGTGTTATACAGGACGCCGAGGGACCACAAAACCAAGGCAAAGCGCTTCCAGTATGTTGTCCCTGAATCACTTAAGACAGACGTTCTGCGTGGTGTGCACGATGGAGCGGGACATCAAGCCCAGTTCAGGAGCCTCAGCTTGACAAGACAGAGGTTTTTCTGGCTGGACCTTGACAGGGATGTGAGAGACTACGTCCGGCATTGTCAACGATGCATTGTCAGCAAGACTGTTGAGCCAGAGGGAAGAGCTCCCTTGGAGGCCATAATATCAACCAGGCCGCTGGAGCTGGTATGTATTGACTTTTGGTCGGCCGAAGACTCCAGGAACAAGTCTGTTGATGTCTTGGTAATAACAGACCATTTCACGAGGATGGCTCAGGCGTTTCTGTGTAGGGACCAGACAGCGAAGCAGGTGGCCAGGGTTCTCTGGGACCGGTATTTCTGTGTCTTTGGCTTCCCGGAAAGGATTCATAGCGATCAAGGCGCTAACTTCGAGAGTCAGCTGATCAGTGAGCTCCTCAGGGTGTCTGGCGTCAGAAAGTCACACACGACGCCTTATCATCCGATGGGGAATGGGAGTGTGGAGCGGTTTAATCGAACCTTGGGTGGCATGATCCGTGCGTTGTCC
This sequence comes from Gouania willdenowi, assembly GCF_900634775.1. NCBI lineage: Eukaryota > Metazoa > Chordata > Actinopteri > Blenniiformes > Gobiesocidae > Gouania > Gouania willdenowi. The sequence continues at coordinate 931,501 of NW_021145091.1, read as the reverse complement.
CCTGAGGAGAAAGCTGACTGGCCACGACGCTTGCAGACACTGACCTTCATGTATAACTGTGCAGTCCATGAGACAACAGGTTATCCCCCCTTTTACCTCATGTTTGGTCGGGTCCCTCGCCTGCCTATCGATGTCCTCTTTCGTGCTGTCCTTCATGATTCTGCTGTAATGAGCTATGACAGGTATGTGGCATGTCTTGCAAATGACCTGAAGGAGGCGATGGTGATCGCTCAGGACCATGCTTCAAAAGAACAGAGGAGACATGCCCAGTTGTACAACAAGAGGATAAAGGGACCCAGTGTTGATATCGGTGACAGAGTGCTCCTAGCCAACAGGAAGGAAAGGGGCAAGAAGAAGCTCGCTGACCGGTGGGAATCAACCATTTACACTGTGATGGATATTAACCCAGAGACGCACACGTACAGGATTCACGACACAGTCACTGGACAGGAGAAGGTGGTCCACAGGAACCTGCTGATGCTGGCGAATTTCCTCCCTGTGGAGGCCACAAGTGAGATGTCTGACCGAGCCTCTTCCATGTCTGATACTGGATCGTCAGCCCTGGAAACTGATGACATCGGAGCGGATGGAAGGGTCTTGTATGAGAGAGAGAATGGGACTCTTAATGGAGCTAGTCGGAACATCGAGGGTGGGGTTGTTGGGAACACGCCTGTGACTGCTGTGGAAATGCAGAGCCCTTTGAGTGGTCCAGAGCCTGTGGACTCTGAGAAGAGAACCATTGAATGGATCACACAGCTGTCTGCACCAAGTCTGTCAGGAAGAGATGTTACTGACTTAGCAACCATGAACTCTGACCCCCAGACCTACTCAGTTCCACCTGAGGACTACACGACAGATAGGTCAGTGACTTGTGACTCTGTCTCTGTGACTACTGCAGACGTCCTGACAAGTGTGGAGCAGCCAGACCCTGCTCTCGATACTGTGACACGGACAGACAATGCCTCAGACACTCGTCCCATGCACTGTGGCCGTTCTGATGCACATACGCAACTCAGGTCGAGATTTGGTCGATTAGTCAAACCTGTGGACAGGCTCATACAAACCATGTCTAGGCAGGATGTTGTTCAGGACAGGTTCAATGTTAAAGCTGTTTGCAAATCTGTGTTCCGGGCTTTTACTGACTAATATTTTAATCGGTTAGCCTGTGCCCATTTGGGTGTGAATTTTTTTGTTCTGATGTGATGTTTAACTGTTTTTTTTTTGTACTTTGGTTTTTGCGTCATGGGCCTGTACTGCACTATGTGTTGGGGTCTTGTGGGGTGTACAAGGCACCCTGTTGATAGTTGTTGGATTGAGGGGTAAGCGCTGCTCTCATACCACTTCATCCTTATGGGATACACTTTGTTGTTTGGTTTCTTGATATTGACTCCTGGTGATTTGTGATTTTGTGCTGTTTCGTATGGTGTGCACTGTATAGTCAGTACTCATGTTCGCTAAAATTCAGTGGGGGTGGGTGTAACAGGGTTAAAAATGTATTTATTATTATTATTATGTTCAACTCATGTTTATTGAGGTTAGTTATTTGTTTGTGAATTTTATCTCAATGAGTCATTTTTATTTGTGATGATTTTATTGCTTCGCCTGTGGATTTGCCTTTCTGCACTCTGCCTTGTTTGAACTACCTGGGCTTCCGTAGCTCTACCTGGGTTTACGTAACCCCTTCCGCATTCCTCTCACAATGCTGCCTGCATTGGTGAGGGTAAGTGTGTGAGAAGATGCTGCGGTGATTTTGTGTAAATATCTACATAAATGTAGCTGTTTGTGTCACAGTATCTGGTGTATGTTGTTCACTATTGTATAATAACATGTTATGAAGCTGTTTTGTGTTGTTTTGACCGTTTTGATAAGTTTAATGGACCTTTTTTGTACCGCTGTTTTGGCGCGATTTTATTTGACCTACATTTTAGAGTAAACGTTCTCATCTGTATGTTTAGGAGCAGAGTGCACATATAAGGACCAGAAGGAGATTAATTTGTTTATTAATCTCTATCTACAGGTATGTGTTTTTATTTTAAGTTTTAAACTTTATCTCTGTTTAATTACTCCACCCCACTGCATCATGTTAATGTGGCCAACAGATGGCAGTGTAGTTGGATTGTTTTCCATTGCTAAAGATAAATGTTGAAAATGTAATTGTTAAAATGTGTTTCACTGTAAACACAATGCTGCCTGCATTGGTGAGGGAGCAGAGTGCACATATAAGGACCAGAAGGAGATTAATTTGTTTATTAATCTCTATCTACAGGAATAAATGTTGGAGAACAGTGAGCTGTGTTGTCCTTCTTGATGCCCTATCCACACACGATCACATCCGTTACATCTACTCTGGGCTTCAGATGAAGGACGACTCTCAGTGCTGGTTTTATTAGATCTTAGTGCTGCTTTTGACACTATAGATCACTATATTCTACTAGAGAGATTAGAGAAATTACTTGGAATCACAGGGACTGCCCTAAACTGGTTTAAGTCCTACCTATCTGATAGGTACCAGTTTGTACACGTGAATAATAGGTCTTCTGTGTACACTAAAGTAAGCTACGGGGTTCCTCAGGGCTCTGTGCTAGGTCCAATCCTCTTCTGTATCTATATGATCCCCCTTGGTAATGTTATGAGAAAATACTCTGTTAACTTTCACTGCTATGCTGATGATACCCAACTGTATGTATCAATGAAGCCAGGTGAGACAAATCAGCTATCTAAACTTGAGGCCTGTCTAAAGGACATTAGGGCCTGGATGGACCAAAATTTTCTTCTTCTCAACTCAGACAAGACTGAGGTCATTGTACTGGGCCCGCGACACCGTAGAGAAACCTATGCTAGCATAACTGCCCTGGATGGCATTACTCTGGCACGAAGCACAACTGTTAGAAACCTTGGGGTTATATTTGATCAGGACTTATCCTTCAACTCTCACATAAAACAAACTTCAAGAACTGCCTTCTTTCATCTCCGTAACATTGCTAAAATCAGATCTATCCTGTCTCAGGGCGACGCCGAAAAACTAGTCCATGCTTTTGTTACCTCTAGACTGGATTATTGTAATTCTCTTTTAGCAGGCTGCCCGAGCAAGTCGCTTAAGACACTTCAGCTGGTTCAAAATGCTGCAGCACGTGTACTGACTAAAACTAGGAGAAGAGATCACATTACTCCTGTATTAGCCTCTCTGCATTGGCTTCCCATAAAATATAGAATAGAATTCAAGATTCTTCTTCTCACTTATAAAGCCCTAAATGGACAGGCACCAGTCTATCTCAAGGAGCTTGTAGTGCCATACAATCCCCCCAGAACACTACGCTCTCAAAATGCTGGCCTACTCGTTGTTCCATTCGTCTCTAAAAGTAGTATAGGAGGAAGAGCTTTCAGTTATCAGGCCCCACTTCTCTGGAACCATCTACCAACCACGGTTCGGGGGGCAGACACCCTCTCTACCTTTAAGGTTAGGCTCAAAACATTCCTCTTTGGTAAAGCTTTTAGTTAGGAACCAGCTCATAGCTCATAATTAAGATGCAATAGGCATAGACTGCCGGGGGGGGGGGGGGGGGGGTCTGGCATGCTCGGTTGGAGAGAGGTTGGAGAGGGCGTTAAGAGAGAAGTCATTTAGGTTAGAGAGGGACCGGAGAGGGTCCCATTCCTCTTTCAAACACTCCCTCTATGTCTGCTTCTTCCCTTGTGTGTTTGCTCCTGTACTCCTTCTGGCTTTTGTCTTGCAGGTCCGTGGGATCCTCAGAGTGAAGTTACAGAGACTCAGCGGCTCTGTCTCCACCCTTTTCTCTGCACACACCCAACACAGCATAACGTGGATGGCTGTTCATCATAGGAATGGGATCCACACAAGGTTCCTGCTGCTTAACAGAAGGTTTTCCTTGCCGCCATGATGAATTCATGTTGGGTGTGGGATACATATGTATGTGTATATACGTATATATGCATATGTGTGTATCCATAAAATGAAGAGTCCGTCCCTAAGACTGCTCTACTGTAAAGTGCCTTGAGATACCATTGGTTATGATTTGGCGCTATACAAATAAAGATTGATTGATTGATTGATTGATAGCTCACTAGAAAACTTTACTCTAGATCAGGTCCAAATGAAGACTGTACGTGCCAAGTTTCATGCTGATTGGACAAAACCCCAAGGAGTAATTTGAAAAAATAAGTTTGTGATATATAGTGACTTACAAAGAGCAATGTGCTGTGGGAGTGGGCGTGGCCTATGTCAGAAAATGCGACTCTATGTAGGGAACATGTGGATATGAATTTTATGAAGATGTGAATTAAATTGTGAAAGTTAAAGGCCAAAATGTTTTTGCAATTATAGCGCCACCTAGTGGGGCAGTTTTTGGTAAGGGTGGTCTGTGTGGTCTTCTATATCTACCCTGTAAATTTCACTGCCTTCAACATAATAATTCAGCAGAAATAAATGTTTGTTTATTTATGTTATTATGTCATTAGCCACGCCCACTTTGACCAATCGTGAATAACTTTGAGATCTCGCCTCAGGAGGGACCCAAGATCATACCATCCAAATTTGGTAACAATTGGTTGTGCCAATTAAGAGATATAAATATTCATTATTTGTAGCGCCCCCTAGTGGTCTACATCATTCAAATTTGGTGGATTTCCTCACAGTCACATGCCAACTAAGTATCTCAGATTTGGTGTTGTTAGCATTTATTTTGACCAAGATATGCGCCAGTTTGCATTTTTATAGCTTGCTAAGAAAATTTACTCGCTAATAATTTGCGCATAATTTACCAGAACAAACTCATTTTATTAACTGTATATCATGTGCAACTGAAGACTCTACGTGCCAAGTTTCACGCTGATTGGACAAAACCCCAAGGAGGATTTCAAAAAAGTAGGTTTTCCAGTTTTTGTAATTTTGCTCCAGAAAAGTTTAGGCGGAAATGGGCGTGGCCTAGCCCAGGTGATTCAGTGCTATTCAAGGAATCTGTGGATATGAAGGTTTTAAATTTGCAACAAACGGTGTGGGAGTTATCATCGAAATCGTTTTGACCTTTGTTATAGCGCCACCTGCTGGCGAACATATGTGAATTTTTGCGTCCAAGGTACAAGGGGTGTTCTGGACCCAACCCCCAAGGGGCATCGCCCTACCTTGCACGGTTTAGCCTGCAGCACTACTTTTACCAGGGGAAAAATAAAAGGTAACAATAATCCTTACGATTACAATAGGGTTCCTAGCACCGCTGGTCCTAGGAACCACGGATGCTTACATACGCGGTTCCCTGGCCCCGCGGGCTTGGCCCCCTAATTAGTCACACAGTCTAAACTAAACTGACAGCAGGAGTAGGATTGATGCTGGTATCAGTTTTACCATTTGACAACAAATACTTTATTCTAGTAGAAAATATCATTGTCAGCAAAGGACTAACTTATTGTGTGGTTATAAATGTACAGTATGTACACAGCCATTGGCAACAAGACTTATGATGTAAGCAAAGCTGGAATACTTGTTAAAATAAAACTGTTAAAATTGGTGTAAAGTAAGAATGTGCTCTAAGTTTGTCATACCACAGAACCACATTGTTGAATATGAATGATTAATAAATACATATAAACACTCTTTGTGAATGAGTTTAGAAGAAAATGGCAGAATTCACTTTACACAGACTTAAATGTACAGTGAACTTTTCTGGTGCTGGTGGATGACTGGGAGTTTGGGACAAAGTGAGTGGGACAAACTATTTTTATATAATGTAACACATAGTTTACACATTCTCACTTACCACTATCATGTTTTTTATTTTCATCTTGTTCTTGTTTGTTCTTCTTTTCATGAGCCCTGTGGGTAAGTCTGCCTCACTTTATCAGTGTGTGTTTGATAACATCAGCACGTTGATGCAGGGACCGATGTCACGGTCTGAGTTCACATCATACTGAGATCCTCTTAAAATGTCAGTACGTACTGACATGTACCTGTGCTGGATTATACTGATTTAAAAAATAAAGTTACATTAGGTTAACTGTTATTTACTGCAATGTTTATTATAATCATGTTTTTTTGGAAAATAAATTATTTCTTTTTGTATGGAATTTTATTATAAACTTAATACATGTAATAATAAAAACTGCATAGAATAAATGATAAAACATTTTTAATACAAACTCAATACATGTAATAATAAAAACTGCATATAATACATTATAAAACATATTTCTCCTGCCTCGTATATTGAGCATTTGTAAATTTTTGTACAAGAAAAGGAGCCATTCAGCACTCATCAAATAACATTAGCTTTGAACCTTAGCTTTGAAATTTAATTTTTAACCTCAGTACGGTGGAAGTAGAAAAAAGCTAAGCAGAAGTAGCATGAATTCATTTTCACACTATTAAAATTGTGGGAGATTTAAAAAAAGAAGACAATTAAGAGCATTAATGATATGAGACAATGTTCATAGTAATAATGCCATTAGTTATTCCAATGTATGTTTGTCTTTTGACTGATGAAATCAATCTCAGTTCCAGGAAAAAGATCCTTCAGGTCATCACGACTAAGGCTTTTCAAAGCCTCCTCATCAATACTGGCAGCTGCAGACATTGATAAAACAAATATAAGTTTATATGTGAGACACATTCCAGCTCCCATTGTTGACATTTATGTATAGTCTAAAAAAGAATATTTGCAACCATCAGATAATTATTTTTATTCTAATTATTAATATGCATGAAATTCACCTACTGCAATATGTATTTTCAGAATAAATACTTTCCAAATGACTCTTAGTTGAAAGGGAAATTAAACCTAAAATACAATGTAACTGGTTATAGAAAAATAGACCAATTGACCACATTATCAACAAAACTATGACTTATGTTGCTGCTTCTGACAAAAAAAACACTATCAAAATACAATTTTTTTCATTAAAATCATTTAAACTATTTTAAAGTTATTTACCAATAAAACGAACCAATTCACCTACTTAAAATCATCACCCTAAATGGAAAAAAGGAATAAAAGATCATTTAAGACAAGGTCATTTTCAAATATTTTATTTTAAATTGTATGTAAGTAATTTATCAAACTGGTTCCAAGTACAATGAACATCAAACAAAAGATCTGACATGTTCTTATAGTCACACAGTCTTTTAACTATAGTGTTGTTTGCATGGGTTTTTTCCGGGTACTCCGGCTTCCTCCCACAATCCAAAAACATGACTATATGACTATAAGATTGAATGGAGTCTCTAAATTGCCCATAGTAGTGAATGAGAGTGAGTGGTTGTCTGTCTGTGTTGCCCTGTGATGGACTGGCACCCTGTCCAAGGTGTACCCCCACCCAGCGCCCAATGATAGCCAGAGATTGGCTCCGGCAGACCCCCGTGACCCTGTCAAACAGGTATAAGTGGGTCTGAAAATGAATCAACTATACTTTAGCATTAGCATTAGCATCACTTGCTACATAACAAAGCATCATATCGTTCTAGTGATTTCTATTTGTTATTGAGGTAACTCATATTAATAAAATCCTACTTTAAGCAGTGTTTGAACGCCTCATTTTACACAGTTTAGACCAGGGGTCCCCAATCCTGGTCCTCAAGGGCCACTATCCAGCATGTTTTAGATGTTTCCCTCTTGCAACACACCTGATTCAAATGATCAACTCATCATCAAGCTCTGCAGAATTCTGATAACAATCCTGTTCATTTCAATCAGGTGTGTTGGAAGAGGGAAACATCTAAAACATGCTGGATAGTGGCCCTTGAGGACCAGGATTGGGGACCCCTGGTTTAAACAATCATATCCTTTACAAGATAAAACCTCGAGTCCGGGGCAGCCCTTGGGTTTGCAGTGGTGGTTCTTGCACATACATCGGTCTACGATGCACTGACATGTCTTAGACTGTAGATAAAACTGGGCTTAACTTTAGACACGTTGATCCTAAATACCTGTTTTAGGTTTTACCACTCACTCCCTAAAATAAATACCTTTTTATTGATCTATTGATGTTATAACAAAATTATATTTATCGTTCCAAGCAGCTTTTGCAGCTTTATGGTCTTGTTTAAATTCACTATGGCCACAAGAGGGTGGCCTGCACACTTTGATCCATATTGCATCTTAAAATACATACATTTGATGTTTAGCATGGATCGAGCATTTTTATTTGTGCATGTATGAAAATATATATGTATATACTGTAAATATATATATGAGATGACCAGAAGGTAACGTTACGTCGTAATCATGAAAGACAACGTAGCACAAGATTTTACAATAGATTTCCTGTCTGATTGCTAGTTACTAGATAATTTGTCATCTGTTTTACAGGTAGGAATGTTTGTGATATTGTCCCAAAACACAAGTGAATGTGTAGTCATCTGTCTATTTTCATTCCAATAGGGGAAATATACGTATTGTGACATTTTGTAGTGAGAGTTTACATTTTTGACTCTTTGCTAAGCATTCAAACACACATTTACAATGAAAAACAGCGTGTAAACGTAGAATATTATCCTAAAAACTGGCTTTGAGCCTTTATTTATTTAGATTTTTTTCCATAACTAAATAAAGTCTCACTGGTCTCGGTGCATTCTGATGGCGAGCATTTCTTGGTCTTGGATCGTGTGAACTTGAACACAGCATTAGTTTCTTCAAATGTTTTCACCTGCTGTAAACATGATGGACAATATCAGGAAAGAAAAAAAAAAAGCTTGTAGAGAAAATGCATGATATGTGTAATAAAGTTTCAATGATAGCGACACAAACATCACAAGTTTATTTATTCTTTGAACAGTAGAATTTGATTTAGCATTAATATTAACAGAATATGCCACATAATGAACACATTTTACAGATAATGTATTTGTCTAAATTGTCTTTAACTCTGTGTTAATATACTGAAGCAAATATATATTTAGATTTCTTCTTCTGTATGTGAGAAATTGAACTCATCGCGTTCTCCAAGGCTACAGGCTTCACACAAGGCTTCGTCATTCCCAAAGCTACAATGAAATAGACAGTTAACGACTACTTCCAGATTGTGGAAATGAAATAAAATTGTCCTCATCATACAGCGAGGCGGTAGTTGTAAGTTTGTCAAATATATAATACCTTTTTGCAGCAAATTACAGCCTTCCTTGTTGTAGACGTCTTTCACTAAATTGCCATGGGTTGCAGACACTCGTTGGATTGCCATAGTGACTATAACGAAAATTAAAAAAAAAGCACAACAAATACATAAGTAAAAACTAGCAATACATGTTATTTAATAAAGTTTGCAGCAGCCAGGAACACTCAAACATGAGTTGTAGAGTAAACTCATGTCCTGATGTAATTTATGCAAATTTGTAGGAATTTACTTTGGGTTTCAACATTAAAACATGATGAAATGCACATATTTAAACAAGAACATTTTAAAAAATAGAATAAATATTAAAAACAGGTCATGTAGAACAACATAAATATTATATTCTTACTTTATTCAGAAATATCACTGAATTTGCAAGTAAATGTAAAATATTACAATGCAAATATTATTTACTTCAAACTAATCAGCTAAACCTCACTTCATTCAGTTAAAGTGCATGGTGCCAAGTTTAGTAATTATAATTTGAAACCTTACTTGAATATGATTTGAGTTTATTTGAACCTGATTTGAGACCCGGTTCCCACAGGTGTGTGTGTCCGTGGAGCCAATATCTCTGAGACAGATAGAGCTGAGTGTTAAACAATAACAATAACAGAGTACATATGGCAGTACAGTGCAGTATCGCTGACTGAGCCTTTTATCTAATGGGCGTAGACTACGTCACTTCCTTCACTCCAAATCCTGACGTCAGAGCTGCTGGGACTTGATTTTTGATTGTAAACCGACCATATGACGATTGTTAAATATTTTAATAGTACACATTTTAATATGTTTTGTGGTGTTTTATTTGTTAATTAAAACTACAAAAAAAAGAGAAAAAAACGGATAAAGACAATACACAACATTGACAATCAAAAACCAAACAGAAAATAAGATCAAGACCAAAATAAATCGTAATTCACTCAAAACATAAATTTTTTTGCGTTTTTTTACGTGTATCGGCATCGGCCGATGTGGGCTGCTGCGTTCAGCAATGCCCATTATTTACAGAAAGCAGAAATATATTTTACTTGTTATTGTTCTACATCACCTGTTTTTAATATTTGTTAAATATATTTTTTTACTTGTCGTTCTACCTCACCTTTGTTAATTTCTAATGTTCTTTTTTTGAGAAAATTGAGACTCGTACCATTTGTTATCATCATTGTGTAATTTTTATGATGTAAATTGAGGGAGCAAAAGTAGTATCGGCTCCAAATATTGGCTCAAGAATATCGGCAGTCCGTATCGGTCATTGGCTAAGGTCGATCGAAAAAAAATTGGTATTGGCACCATTGGCCCTAAAAAATCTATATCGTTTCATCTTTAGTTAATAGTGTCAGGTTTTTCTTTGCTTTGCAAGGGTGTAAAAAAAAAAGAGATTTAGAGATATATCGTGATATTTCATCGAGTGATTATCATATCGTTCGGCAAAAAAAAAATGTCCAAATAAATTTTTTCAATTATGTTTTTTTTAACAAAAAGAAACATTTATTTGTGCTAACATGCATAGCATGTAAACGCCCAATCACTAGGTGTCAGTAAACCTCATTATATCGGAAGTAAAAAAAATAATAAAAAATAAAAAAATTATATTGGGACATCTCTACTTTTATAGATGTATATGGTTACTTTTTTTTTTTTAATTTAAGAACTTAACAGAATCATAATGTTTTTTTGTTTTTTTTGAAGAATGTAATATGATAGTTTGATAAACATACCACTTGATATTGGTACTTGAATTACAGTTAGTTACCATTTACTTGTTTTCGCAAGTTTCAAAAAAAAAAATAAAAAAAAAAATTGGATTCCATACCATTTTGTTCTTGAAAAGGTGAAATTTGTTATTATTGATATCGCGATTTATCATGATGTTTTGTCATGTCTAGTATGGGGATATATCAGGATATGAGTTTTTAAAAATAATAAATTGAAAGAAATACAATGAATTATTATTTTCATATATTGTATCGTAACGTTTAAATGGTGAATCTTTTTTATCATCAGATGCACGCCCCTATTTGTAGGTATTTGACTCCACCATCCAAAAAACAGTGCGTTTCTTCAGATAAATACCCTCATTCACAGAAAGACACATAAAAGGTCATTTTGTCGACTTTGGTGGTTGAAGTTGTGAAAGTTGTTTTAAAATGTTTCCTGCTGTGCAACACATACGGTATTTGTTCTTCCTCAACATGTTTCTCTTTCCAAAGCGTCTAAACTTATCAATGCAGCTATGAAACTAAAAAAAAGGGCTTTTCTGTTTTTGGTTTGCATGTTTATTCCTGTTTGAATATTATTTTTTAAATTCCATTCATGTTTAACTGTAGGACTGGATCAACCACATCAAAGCCAGCTCCAAACTGGTGGCTTTTAATGCTGAGCAGACAAATAAGCTTTTAAAAGTGTCTTACACTGATTTTGACCCACAGCAATATAATTTAATTTATTATCAAACTTGGTTCATTCAGATAACATCATATTTAATATCAGAGACAAAGATAAATGAATAAGATAAATTATATAAAATAATTACTTTTGTAGAATTTTTACTGTTACTTTTTATATTTAAAACTAGATCAAATAAAGTAAGAACAACTTGAATATATATTTAATTAAATAGCCAAAAACTATTATTATTTATATACTATTTCTCATTTTTGACACATGCAGACTACTGAGGCTTTTTACTCAAGTGTGGCATTAGTCTGTATGATAAACATGAATCATTTATCAGAAATAAAGGGTCATATGTTATCATTAAAGGGGGAAAGAAATATTAGCCTCAACATTAGGGCTGAACGATTTTGGAAAATAATCTAATTGGGATTTTTTTCCCTCAATATTGTGATTTAATATGAGATTATTCTTTCAAACGCCTCTTGTCATGTATTTTTCAATGAACACAAGCAATAAATTAATTTGTTTCATAATAAACTATTTCAGATTTATTTAAACTTAAAATAAATATTAAATATACATTTTAAAGCACAGATTACAACAATAAAGCAAACAAATCTGTGGCTTTACCTCTTCAACACATCTAACTAACTTCACGTGTCATGAAACATGTAAACAGACTGTACTTCTTAAACACTCTGAACTTAACAGGACAAGAAAAAATAATTCAGCCTTTGCGATTAGAAAATCGCGTTTTATGATATCACGATATCGCAAATGCAATGAATCGTTCAGCTCTACTAAACATGCATTTTGTTTTAAACCAGATGTGAAAAATTGTATTGTGCGTAGGTGGAGGCGTGTTGGGTCTGACATCAGTCCGACCCAGTTCAGACGGACAATGGTCGCTCACCCAGGTTTCCTGTCATTCTGGTAACTTTTTAAAATTCTTAGAGAACTCTGTAAAGAAAGAATATTAACACTAGAAAGTCCTGGTAAATCTCTTTGTTTTCCTCCTGTTTGTCAGATTTAGTGACTGATATGGACTTTTCCCCTTTTGATGAACGTCTCCTAGCAACATGCTCTGCAGATGAAACACTGAGTCGCTTCCCTCAAGATTTGTTCATTTATTGATTTTTATCCTACACTTTTCTTTGAAAACACAACCAAGTGTTAGCATTTAGATTTTTCAACAGCTTCTTGTGGGAATTTTGTGTCCTGACTGACAGGAATGTGCTGATTTTAGATTTCAGCTCAGCAGTTTGGTTTCATCATTGAGCTTATGTAAACTTCACATCCCACCATCTACAAAGTCTTCATATTTTCTCTTCACACTACCATAGGGTATTGTTTTATTAAAACAGTGGTTCTCAGCCTTTTTTGGGTCGTGACTTCATTTTCATATGAGTCTCTGGTGACTCGAAAGACTTTTTTTTCTTTCTAGAATTCGTTTTCCATCATGTTTGTTGTAAATACAGAGCAGTCAGGATTGGTGACACGTTTTGCCAGCTCAGATTTAGATTTTTTAAAACTGCATTTAATTTTTATAATAATATTTATAATGCCCCGCAATTCTGAAATAGGACAAAGTGGGTCTGAAAATGGATGGATGCATGGATAGATTCATATTTATTGATAGAATACAGTTGTTTAAGCTTGTTTTGTTTTACATTCAAAAACAATAATAATTCATTAATGTTCAAAATTTGTGTTTTAATCAGTAATTATTTTATTTTTATCAATTACTAGACATTTCAGGGGACCCCATTTAAAATCCAGGGTCCTGACCCCAATGTTGTAAAGCACTGATGTAAAAAAAATAAAATAATGTGGCTTCAACATTTAAAAACAGATTGAATACAATCTGTTAATGCCTTTATAATAATGACACTTTAAGAACACCACTTTTCTATTTTTTTGTGTGTGTATTCAGGTGAAGCTGTGGTGTTTATGTGATCCTGACCAGGAGCAGCCCAGACCTCACCCTGCATCCAGGACTTGGCAGGCTGGAGCTGCTGCTCTTCCATCCCACCTCCTCAGGCGTGTTGGCTGTAGGCACCACCAGATCTCCTCTGATATGGGACGTGAGCTCCCAGGATGCACCGCTGTAACAATCGGAGTCTGTGTTAGTGTCTTATGTTGAACTTGTCTCAGCTTGTCTGTTAAGTTTTCATTTCAGACTGTCCTGTTGTTGGTCGTAGGCTGCTTTTAGTTTGTTGGAGACTGTCTGACACTGTTTTTACAGCCCTGTGGCTCTGTCTAAATGCTGGAGCAGCACAGGTAACCCTTATGTTTGCAGTCCTGGTCCTAGTCTCCCTAGACGGAGACCCCCCTCACACTTCTTCCCCCTACCATGAGCCCACCCTGGCTGCTGCTGATCCAGCACCCCATGCTCTCATTAGCATTAATAAGGTGTTATGAAGGCTGTCATTAAGTGTCGTTCACTAAATTATGACACCTTTGGAGTAGGGCTGCTCAATTTTGATTATTACACCCAACAATTACAAAAATAACAATCGAAAAAAACAATTATTAAAAAAAAAAAAACTCTCTCGATGGTCTATCCATTTTCTGACCCACTTTTTTCAGGGTCACGGGGTCAATAATTATAATTGATAATTAATTACAGTTATGGTGTAAATATCATTAATTATAATTGAAAAATAATATGTTGCTGTTGTAATCAGAATTGAATTGGAATTGACTTCAGAAAATTTACTTTCTAATTGTAATTCTATAAAAAATGTAAGTTATAATTTAATTAAACACAAAACTGGGGAATAATGTTACAGATCCATGGCTTACACATACTGTATGTAGTTAATAATTATCCAAATATGTTTAATATTAGGTTTTCCCGCTACCTGTGAGTGAGTCTTCACACCATACAGGTGGTAATGGTTAGAAGGGTTAGAATATACAGTAATAACATTAAGAGTTTACAGTTAAATTCCAACTCTTGTCCTAAGTTTACATAAGATTTTCTAATCAATGAACTAAAATGTAAATGTAATGATGCTAAAACAACACCATACAGACACATACAAAATAACAGGCCTGTAACTTTACCACTTTGTGATTAATTGTAATTGAACTTTACTAATTGAAAATCATAATTGACTTTCAGGGGATACAAAAACAATCATAATTGTAAGTGTAAAAAATGCTGGTCACTGAATCATAATTGAGTTATGATTGAACATGGATAATCTGAAGTGTAAATTGGTCATTTTAAAATGTAATGGCCACAATTATCTGTGACATGTGTAGTTACAGAATGTGTCCACTAGATGTTGCTAGTGAGTCCATATTTAGTGAAGAAAGGATCTTACCAACCTCTCGTGTCCTTTTACTATTTAAAAGGAGTAAAACAACAACTCATAACAGGGTTGAGATCAAATTAGCTTTGAATCAGGAATTGATGATAACCTGAGTTTGATAAGAAAACACTTTGAAAGCCTGAGAGCAAATATGATCTTTTTATAAAGTGAGTCTTGATAGAACACATTTTACTGTTGGCCTGACAAACAATAACAGATATTCTTCTTTAGCTCCTCCCTCCGTGTATAGACACAACAATACAAAAATGCACAAATATTGTAAAAGATCTGACAACCTTTTGGTTTTAAAGACGACACTTTGTTGAGTCGTGGTAATTAAGGCATAAACAGAGGTGAAAGTAATGGATTACAAGTACTCGCGTTACTGTAAATGAGTTACATTTATGGGTACGTTTACTTTTATGAGTATATTTCTAAATCAGTAATTCCTTACATTTCTTCACCAACCGTTACCGAGTAAATTATGATTTTTTTTGTTTTAAAATGATCAACGTATATAGTGAAACTACAAAAAATGAAATGAACAGGCAACATTTAAATCGACCAACCAGATTAAACGTAATGTATGTCGTCAAAACAGTGTTGAATATTTGTTATTTTCACACTTTTATTGCTTATAAATGTAGTTATACATAAAGCCTGAGAATAGTTTTTGATTTGAATTTAATTCATAGGTGTTATTTTGTTTAAAAAAAGA
Source organism: Gouania willdenowi (assembly GCF_900634775.1). Classification (NCBI taxonomy): domain Eukaryota; kingdom Metazoa; phylum Chordata; class Actinopteri; order Blenniiformes; family Gobiesocidae; genus Gouania; species Gouania willdenowi. The sequence continues at coordinate 915,952 of NW_021145091.1, read as the reverse complement.
ATTGTACATTGTGACAAAGATTTTATTTTATACAGATGCCTTTGTTCTAATTGTGCAAGATTTAGTCTCTTCTTTTTGATGTTTACTGTATGCAAGTGGAATGAATTGAGCTACTTTTTATTTGTATTTCAGTACTTCATGTATGACTTAGTTGAATACAATTTTAATCAAGTAACAGTACTTCTACTTGAATAGCCTATGTAACCCAATATATCGATGATAAAAGTTATTACAGTGTAATATCAAGTTGGACTAGTTATCAGCAAACCCAGACTGGTTAGGAGCTCTATGGATGAGCAGCAATAATGAGTCAAACAAGGAATAACTGTTGAGTAGCAACTCATGTATTATTACAATGATTCAGATACCAAAACAAAAATAAAAGTGTGCACACTAAACAAACTAAAATAAGAATTGTCCATTGGGCCCTTAAAAAATGAAAATAGGTGCAGCTGTTCTTAAAGTTTCTTTGAAGGGTGATGTGTATATATGTGTGAGTGTGTACGTGTAGGTGTCTTCTCTTCCAGGTTCCTACTCACCATCAGTTTTCAACCAGGATCTCTTCCTGGTCCTTGGACTTTCTCGTCCACTCAAAAAACCTGACCCAAAAATAAGGTCATATCTATTAAAATCAACTCTGATGCATCATTAAAGTGTAAATGTCAAAAATGCATCAGACTCCACACATAAATCTACAATTATATAATATAATAAATCTTCAGGTTTTGTTGTACAACATTCAATTACTCAAATCTAACTGCTTATGTGAACAGCATTCCAGTAATAATTATGGTAAGTAACCATTTACATTCAAAATATCATAACCATATCAAAATCAGAATAACATATATACATAAAACAGTATAAAATGTAGTTCAGAGGTATTAAAGTAGTATACTTAATTTCTCCCACACTATAGGCCTACTAGTGTGAGAGGAACCACACCACACTCACCCTTTAACATACTTAAACTCACAGTTGAGCTAAAATAAAGTCATTCAACACTTTGCATTTATAAAATATAATTTCACTCTAAAATACTTTTTATAACTTTAACACTATTTAATATATATATATATACATCAGCATACAATAATAAACTCAGTATATACATGTGTAAAACACTGCATCATTATTTATCTCAGTTCATCCTAAAGATTTTTATTGAGCTACTACTTCCTTTTAGCAACAGAACAACGGAAAAATAGCACCAGAGCAGCCACAGAGCCATGTTTCTCACCGTTAATCTGTCTTTATAACACGTTGTCATAACGACTGCTGCAGGGAAGGCACGTGGCTTTAGCCTGTGAGATACAGAGCTAGCTCTCTTTAATGCTAAGTATCAGCTAGCTCTCTTTAATGCTAAGTATCAGCTAGCTCTCTTTAATGCTAAGTATCAGCTAGCTTCCAGTAGGTAAGTGCACTGACTCTCTCTCCGTTTAACTCACGTATTTTCTCCTCTTTCCATCTTTTCCATCCGCTGCGTAGCTGCTAAACTCTGGAGTCCGAGGTTGGAAAAGACCAGGAGAACAACACGCATGCGCATCACTTCTGAGCTGACAGGCTGGACGTGACCTGCGTAGCCTCTGATTGGCTGTTGAAGACTCTGTATCCTCCGCGTGGGGTCATGTGAATTGAGTGATGCATTCAAGTGCAATAGGACATTTTAATGTAGTTTTATGGCTCCTCAGAAGGTGTAAATCTAAAGTTTAATTATAGGTAAGTGCATTTCACCCAAACAGCTCTTCATATGATCAGACGTACACTTCACCATGTAAACATAGAGCTGATTTATAGAGCACATGTAAACATAGAGCTGATTTATAGAGCACTGTCTGCTGTTTCATAGTGATGACACATGATTAAAGAAATCACATGTGCCAGTTCAAAAAAAGGAATTTGTTCATTAGATCAAGAAGCAGGATCAGATCAAAGATAACTGCCATAATTCAGATTAAAAAATATGAATGAATAATAATAATATTCAAATGTTTAGAACAGTGATTCTCAACTGGTGGGTCGGGACCCAAAAGTGGGTCGTGGAAAGCTGGCCAAAAAAAGCCAACAAAAAATGTAATGTCTGTCATGTGTGACTTGTCTTTTATTTTGAAAGAAACTTTTCTTTTGACAGACATGCAGTGAAAAGCAAGTTGCACGGCAAAATATATATAGATTTATGTTTTTCTAAAAATTATGTATGCATGTTTTCAACAGCTATCTTTGAAAAAAACTACATTTGGTTGGTTGAATTAAAAAAAAAATAAAAAAAGTGGGTCGCGATTTGAGACGAGTTGAGAACCCCTGGTTTAGAATAAGGCCAGAATCAGTGCTTTAGTCCCTCACTTTGACTTTAAAAACAATATATATATATATATATATATATATATATATATATATATATATATATATATATATATATATATATTATTATTATTATTATTATTATTATTGTTTTGCTTTAGCACCATGGAGATAACATCTCATGAGGATATATGCACTTTAAGGCCTATGTGTTATAAAATCAGTCCTTTAAAATAACACCAGTAAATAAGTGTCAATACATTCTGAAGCAAAGCAAAAATCCAGATGTTGCTAATATGAGCCAAGGAGAAGCTTTGTAAAGGAATGTGAAGCATTGGATAGAGAGTCAGTGTGAGTAAAACTGAGCAAAGAGAAGACATGGCTAAGCCATAAATTAGCATGTTAACTAGCATTAGCTTCTTAGTCCGTTACGTGCATTGAGTACATGCTAAGATATGCAGTCTTTGAACTTCTTCCTTCTGTAATATTAATAAACAACAGTGTTTTTTGTATTTGTGCACATTCAGCAGATAAATTAGTGCTCCAAGTAGGTCATGGGCTACGGTAGCTACTGTATCCATGCACCATATTTTTCTGTAGCTTTAGGGTGTTCTGAACATGAAATCACATGTTAACATTCCATGTGTGGAGATGAACTGTTGTTTTGTCATATTTGGTCATATTTTGTGATATATTACTTACATTTAAATGTGTTTTAACTTTGTGAGGTAACGTAGTAGAAACTTTGTATTAGTGTCAAATGATACAGTTTATGGTAATTATATAGAAATCAAACCTGAGATATGGACTTAACAGAAAAAGAAGATTAAGAATATTTTTTTATGTTTGGCAGTGTCGACTGTGAATATTATATAGAATATTATCATAAATAGCTCATTAACATGTAATAAAAAAATTCAAATCATTCCAACGAGCCCAGTTTTAATTTGGTTCCCCATTTGTGTGTTTTGTTAGTTCACAGATACGTATGACAAAAATATTACACGTGAAAATGGATTAGGAATTGTATTGATTCCAAATCTGCTTGAAGGGACGTCTAACAAGTTCATCCCAACTCATGTAAACATTTGATTTCATGTTCAGACCCTAAAGCGCTGGTTCTCAAACTATTTTGGCTCAAGTTCTCCCATTGTCCAACGACAACATTTAGCTTAGAAAGCTATTTAAAAACAACTATAGAGCACAATGATGGAATAAATGAGTGTTAACACACATTTTAAAGAATCTCACTTTGGAAATAAGTGGGAAAACAAACAGTATTTAATGCAGTGGTTCCCAACCTTTATTTGGATCATGACCCCATTTTGATATCAAGAAATTCTGGTGACCTCAAAGACATTTTTTTTCTAAAATGTTTTAATAATTTTTCAGCTCATATATATATGTATATATATATATATATATATATATATATATATATATATATATATATATATATATATATATTACTGCATTTTAGTTGAACAAGATTTAAACTGACAAAGAAGTGAAAGCCTCGAAAATGCTAATGTTGTTTAAGAATAAAAAAATAAATAAACAAATAAATAACAAATTTCTAAAATCAATTTTAATTTTTCAGAAATTTCAGGCAGCCCCTTCTAAACTCCAGGTGACCCCATGATTGAAAAACACTGATTTAGTGGCTCCTCAGTAGATTTATTTATCATTTCCTGTCATCTCATGACTCATGACTGACACTTTATTTGTTTATTTCCCTCTCTCTCTCTTAAGTACCTGTCAGGCCCTCTTAGGCTGCAGGCTCTCTCTCACTGTGTGTGTGTGCTTAATTACAGGAGTGACTTCAGCTGTGCAGGAGCTGAGCTGCAGCTACAACCAATCACCACTCTCCACAGCTATAAGAACCGGTCGTCAGCTCCACCTCCATGCCAGATCGTAGACTAAGTTTCTCTAGCTCAGTCAGATCCTGCCTTCCCTCCACTCCTGAACCAGCCTGGGTTCAGCCACACGGACTACTCAGTGAACTACCTGCCTTGCCTGCCTCTTCGTCAGCTCACCGACCTGCCCTGGATCCCCTGTTCTCTCCACGCACCAGCCTGCCTCTGTCAGCTCTCATCTGGACTCTTCACCTGCAAACAACTGACTAATAAGTACTGGAAATAAACATTGTCATTGCATTCGTCACCAGTCTCCGTCTCTGCAATTGGGTTCACTACTGGATACAAGCCTAACAGTACCCCCTGTTGTGCCATCGCGTCCCCCTAGGGTACACGTACCCCCATTTGAGAAACATTGCCCTAAAGCATAAAAAAAGATGGTGTCTCACATGGTTGGGGGCGGGGGTTGTGCATGGATAGCTATCACATCCCATGGCCTAAAGCATGTTGTGAAGGCATTTATTCCCTGTGTAACCTCACACACCTGGATCTCACTTTAAAAAGGATGAGACCAAATAACCTTTGACCCCCAAATAAGACTTAAGCACATGCCTAATAAACACAATGTCAGTCCTCTGACAGATAACTAATTATTGCACTCATCACAGCAGATGTCCAAATCATGACAGGGTAATGATGGACTTGATCATTTTTTGCCCAAAAGATTGAGACGCGGGACAAGAAAAAGGGGTTCATGATCAGAGGGTGTGGGGCCCCTCGGGTTCCTGCTGGCTTGGACTCTGGATGTCATTTAACCCAAAGGGGGTCTCTTTCAATCTTCAATCCAGCTTATTAAAGCAAAGAGGGCTCGCCAACATGTGGGTCCAATCCCTCGGCCCTGCTGTAAGGGTAAACATCGGGGCGCATGTGAGGGTGGGGGAGGATGGAGCAAAGACCACCACCTCAATGAGCAGGAATGGTGAGCTGCCCAGGTTAGACCTGCAGAGATGTATATTTAATGACATGTTGTAGAGAGAATGGCAGCATTCAGTTCACAGAGCAGAGGTTGAGGGAATATTTGGATGATCCATGTTTGGAAATGAGGTGTTGTTGGGTATCTGGTATCACCTGGAGAATTCAATGTTTAGCTCAGTTCTGCATTGAGTCTAAAAAATGGATTAAACAGCTACTGTCTGAACACACACACACAGACGCACACACACACAGAGACACACACAGACACACACACAGACACACACACACACACACAAACACACACGCAGCAAACTCATTCTGATCACTTTTAATAAGAGGGCTGTTCCTCTGATACCACACATTTACAGCTTTTTAATCACATACTATGATACATTCTGAAGCCAAACTGGTGATAGCTCAACAACTTGTGTTTTTAATCAACTTATCAAGTCTCCCCGTGACCCTGAAAAAGGAAGAAGTGGGTCAGAAAATGGATGGATTATCAAGTCTATGAACAAAGCCTTTTTCTCTAATGTTTGAAAGCTGATGAAGCAATGATACTGGTCTGTAGTTAGAGCTGCTTTTATTAACACTCTAATACATGGAACACTTTCACTGTTTGATTATTTATTACAAATAAACCACTTTGGAATGATTTAGTGAAGACACACAACTTATTTCTATATATTCTATATTAATTCATGAAAAGTTCATTTCAAAGCAATAAGTTGACATTTCATGATGTATTTTTTTAACAATGTGAACTATTTATTTTTAATCTACAGAATGAAAAAACAATGAAGATAAAGTTTTAATGACTCGACATTTTTAGAATTCATCTGTGTTTCTTGCTTCAACAATCTTAGACATGTGTTTAACCTGGACACACCTCCACTCTGAGTCCACATACAGGGAGACTCCACCCCCTTTTAATCAGTGTAATTCATATCCTTCTAGAACCAAAACAGGAACTCTTTCACTGTCTCAGATGTTGATACAACACTACATTTAAATAAAAAGCCTTATTAATGTAGGAACAATCTCAAACTAAAGAATTCTGCACTTGTTTGACTCATTTTATCAGAATTTGTCAGAAATACATCATGACTGGATGTGAAAGCAGCGGTTACTCTAAAAGTCTATTTTTAAACTCCTTCAGCTTCACTAAACACTCAGTTTCCAGAGGAACCTTCACTTCCTGTTCTTAGATCCATCCAGTGGATGTTCTTCTCATGGGAACCATGTGTGTTTGATGGAGGATTATGTGCTATCCAATGAAAAGCTCTCCCTCTCTCTGACATGTTTCTCTGTTCAAAGAAATCCAGCACAGACAATAACACGTCTTTATTTAAAGGAACAAAGCTTCACTGGACATTTGATATCATTACATTTACATTGATTCAAACTTTATGTCAGAAGGAAGATTTAAGAAGAACTTTAGGATTTATCATGGTTACATAGAACATTGTAAGTTCTAAAGAAAGGCTGGACAGGCTAAAGAACAGATTAAAGAACATTTCAGAGTTAGAATAAATCTATGAGCTGTAATCACAGAGTTGATAGAAATGTAAATATGGTGATAAAATGGGAGTGTTTGGACACTTTGGGCTCCCCTTCCCCTGATATTCATTCAGCACACTGCATGATCCATTCACAGGCTTTAGGCAGGGTTTCCCTGTCAGGAACCATTTCATCACATTCACTTCAACTGTAGAAAAACATACTTTATATAAAACACATCACATCTAAAATCAAGAAAATACTATTATGTGATGTATTAGATACTCATTTAAAAACTCATTACAAATATGAATCCTTTATAAACACAGAGAAAAGAAACAGATTCAAAGGTACATGATGAAGATGGTCTGTATTAACACAGCATGTATATTCATCTACAAGTTAGGATCTGATTATTACATCTATTGGAATGTCACTAGTTTTATAGACTAATGATTATTATGTACAGTATACAAACACATGGTCATCATAGACTGTTTCTATATAAAATGTGTGTCAAACTCAAGGCCTGGGGGCCAAATTTGGCCCTTTAGAGCATCTAATTTAGTCTGCAGGGGAAAGTAAAAATGACAGAAAACAGGAATTATTGTGTATCTACAATTCAGTTGTAGATATCACAACTCCTCTAAAAACAAACAATTTTAAGTAAGCTCCACAATTTTAGCAGAGCTCACAGTTTTCCAATGCTGACACCACATGATGGGAGTCATTTTAAACTCAAATTATTCCACAACATTTGAGAAAATGAAAACAAAGTCACTCATAATCTAGGGCTGGTTTTTCTATAATCTGCAGCACTTTGGACCCCAAACTGGTCCGTATTTGAACCCTCAACTAAGATGAGTTTGACAGCCCTGATATAGAATCTGTCATTAGTGTATAATAATAATAATAATAATAATGTGAATCATTCTTCATATACATCATGTATGAATACAGAAGCCATAGAATGTATATCCTGTATAGAAAGTGAACAAAGGGAAACTTCTTCCTGCTTCCTTTCCAACTGATCATTGTATTGATCTTTTCTTTCAGACCACACCTTCAAAGATCAACAACTTCCTGAACTGTTGGTGTCCATTTTCCAGCTGACAGCAGGTTTATGTTGGAATCCTGTGCAGCCTGATATCTGGGTTCTTCAGTCCAACACTGTGTGTCGCTGGGATCTGAAGATGATTCCTGCTCCATGTCTCCATCCACACAGAGATGTGAGTGGAGAACAGATGAAGTGCTGAAGGTCTTCCCACACTCGTCACATCTGAAAACATTCTTCTCATGAACTCGTTGGTGTCGATTAAGGTTAGATTTCCTCTTGTAAGATTTTCCACATGTGTCACATTTATGAGGTTTTTCTGATGAGTGGCTGGTTTGGTGATATTTTAACTGTTGATATGTTGTAAAAACTTTGTCACACTGGTCACAGGGCCACACTTCATGTCCAGTGTGAGATCTCAGGTGATCAGTGAGGTTTTGTTTCCGTTTATATGTTTTCCCACAGTGGTCACAGTGATACAACTCTGTTCTGGAGTGAGTCTGCATGTGCAGAGTTAAATGTGATCTTTGTGTAAAAGTCTTTCCACACTGTTCACATCTGTGAGCTTTGATTCCACGGTGAATGAGGACATGTAGACTGAGGTTTCCAGATTGACTAAAAGTCTTTCCACATTCATCACATTCAAACTTTTTAACTCCAGTATGAATGACTTTGTGTCTTATTAAGGTAGAACTATGGGTAAAAGCTTTTCCACACTGGTCACAGTTAAATGGCTTTGATCCAGAATGGATTCTTTGATGTTTATTGAGGTTTGATTTCCTGGTAAAGGCCTTCCCACACTGGTCACATGTATGTTTAGCTTTAACTCCAGCTTGGCTCTGCTGTTGAACTCTTTGCTCTGAAGTTTTTCTCTTAGATTTGTTTCTTTGTTGTGGCTGAGCTTCATGGTCCTGAGAACGTTGAGGTGTCACTTTGTTCTGGCTTCCAGAGTCCTGTAGAACAGTTAGAGATTAAACACAGAGAAGGAACCAAACAAACATTTGTGAATCAGTTGTTAAACCTCCAGCCCTAAACCAGCTCAATGTGGAAAAATGGACATTGACGCGTTAGCGCCCCCTACAGAGTGAAGAGAATTTAATATGAGACAAATGTCCTATTGTAACAGTTTTCCTAGGGCGTTTCACTGACCGGGCTCAAAGTCACTGCAGATCATCTAGAGAAGTGGGACATCAAAGAGATCCATAGATTTTTGTTAAGTTTTACGGTGTTTGCAGGGCAGAGCTGTGAATTTTTTTCTTTTTTTTTTTCAAATACACAAAATTACTCCAAAAAACATACATTACAGAAAAATACACCAAACAAAATAAAATATAAAAATTAGTAAAAAACAACAAACACATTTATCATGCACATGTCCCATAGAATTAAACCAGGGAAATCACACACGCTTTTTATTAAATTATTTTTTTATGAATGTAGAAAGTGAGAAACTTCCTTTACTTCTTTTATCAATTAATTAATTTAAATCTAATTTTAAATCATATTTAATTTTCAGAATACCATACCAGATACTTGTTAAGCTTATTTTCTACAATGCTTGTCCAGCTTGAAAGAACATGGATGGAGAACAAGTAAGACGTGAGATCACCTCAGCTTTTAAAAGTTTATTCAGTTTTGTTGTAGGTTTTGTAGCAGGTTGAAAACCTTAAAGAAAAGGATGAAAAAGAGAGAAAGGAAGAATGAGTTCTAATCAAATGTTTTTAAAAGAATGAACCACCTGATCTTTTCCTATTTTAAATATTTTATTTATTAAATTAATTAATTTTCTGCTATTTAATATTTAATGTTTTTAAATCAACCTACAATGTTAACTATTTCTATTTGTAAAATGAAATCATGTGCTTTGGTGTACAAATTTTACCTATTTTAATTAAAGTTTAACTTTTTAACAATGTATTTTACCCATAAACTTATTTATTAATTTGAGTATTTATGTAAATGTATTTATCTGAAGCTCTTAACCAATATTTATTATTCTTAACATGTCTGTGATTTTATTCTTCATCGTTTTACCCTAAATTACATGATGAAATCACTAATATATATATATATATATCATACCTGTCAAGTTTTGGATTTGAAAATAAGGGAAATTTTCTCCGAGCCGTACTAAATACAATGATATGATTATAATCTGGTAGGTCGACCTTTATTAACATTAAAATGCTGTGAACATTCCTACTAGGGCTGGTGATATGGACCAAAACTCATATCAATATATTTTCTCTAAATGGTGAAATATAAATAATTTTATCAAATAAAGTCTGATCAGAAAGACAATTCTGGGTTAAATTTGCTGATGCAAAATGCTACACAAGGTCATTAATTAACAAACAGCTGATCAATATGTGTCACTCATTAATCATCTAACTGAGCTTTACATGTTGTTCCGAGAAGTAAAAGCAGCGACTCCGAAAACTAGTATTTTGATACATAATAAGCTATAATATATACATACATATATGTATATGAAATATTATAGTTTTAACCCTAACCCTTAAATCTTGATAAATTGCCCAGCCCTAATTCCTAAATTATAAAACAGCTTAAATAAAAACATAAAGGTATATGAAGCACATGTGTTTATTTTATATACAAGTCAACACATTACATATTTACGGTTAATTTCATGTTGCTTGTCTTTAAGTTAAACAATAACATTTTATTTTCATTATATATTTTGCAGACTTTACATTCTTTTTAAAGCAGTGAATGTTTGTGGCGCTTGTGATTGGCTGATGATGGTACTTACGTCGTTCCTTCCGCTGTGGTAGACGTTAAAATCTCAGTTAATCTAACAGAACGTCTAACTGTGTCCCATCCTGCTGCTCTTTAGGAAGTTAAACTCTGTCACATTTTACAACGTATTTACACCAGTTCTTTGTTTTTTTTCATCAGAACGTCTTCATTCATCATCTCTGTTCTGAGTTATTTCCTGGTTTGTTGCTGCTGTCAGCATTCATCTCGCGAGAACTGCCACTCAGACCATTTCAGATGGCAGTTCTCGCAAGGCCAGTGATGGCATTCAGTTTAGTAAGGCATCTTTTAATTATTACTACAGTAAAATACGGAATATTTACGGGAAAATACTAATACGGGACAATGGCGGGAAAGAGGGGTAAAATACAGGAGTTTCCCGGCCAAAACGGGATACTTGACAGGTATGATACATATATCAATTGGATCAAACAGTACCTTAATACATTTTCACTAAGATGTCACTAGGCAAACAAATTGGTAAACGCCAAACCCTTTGGCTGTAGAGATAACTTAGAGTTAACCACCCCCCTATGGCCGAGCAGCCCCCCAGACGCCCCCGAGATTCCAGGCCGAGAAGCAGCCACCACCCCCCACACACACATCCGCCCAAGCCCGGGCCATCCAGCACCGCACCCGCAGGCATGGTAGGTGCTCCCCATCCAACCTATGTGTATATATGTGTATGTGGTGCAATAGCTTCAGAGGGTGGAAGTGGTGGTCCCACCCTCCGGGGGGTGGTGTGTTGAGGTGTAATTAAAATTGGTGAGATAAGTAGCGCAGCCAGAGGTGGGAGTGCCACCCCCGCACCACTACTTTTTTTTTTATTATTTTTTTTTTAATTATTTCTACTTGTCTGCACATGTTGTCAAAGGTCAACACCACAGGAAGTGCAATCATTATGAGACAGCAATGCATATTTTGTTATTGCAATAAAATACATTGATTTATTTTATTGCTTAATTGTGACCATCACCAGCCCTCCCTAAGGAAGGGTAAGAAAACTTTTATTAGAGGTTGGATATAAAAAGGGAGAGCAGTGTTACACCTAAGTGGAGGGGAAGGGGAAAGGGGAGGAGAAAGGGAGCAGGGAAAAGAGACTCAAGGCAGGAAATAGAAAAGGTGGGGAAGAATAGACTGTTTTGCAGTGAGGGTGAGATGTGAGGTTGTAGAATATATTGTGCTTATTATGTTGTGTAATCCAGCCAGTATGGTGACAAGTGTGAGGCTTAGCTATAATGGTGGTGGCTGTGGACAGGGGGAATGAGTGAATGGTCGTACCTAAAGCAGGTATTTGGGATTAACGTGTCTAAGGTTAAGCCCAGTATGAGTTTTATCCCACATCCCAAGGCGTGCCAGTGCATCGTAGACCAGTATATGTGCAAAAAAAAAAAAAAAAAAAACGCTACTGCAATCCCAGGAACTGCCCTGGGTCCGCAGATGCAGCCAGGCCAGCAGAAAGAGCGGAGGCCAGGGAGTCCCAGGCAACCCCCCAGATGCCCCCAAGATCCCAGGCCGAGAGGCAGCCACTGCCCCCCATACACACATCCGAGGAAGCCCCAAGCAGCCGAGCACCCAGCGCATCCCCCAACCGACCCCAACCCCAAGGCCCCCCGCCAGCATCCAGCCCCCCCCACCCACCCACACCCAAGCACCCAACCCCCCGAGGGAAGGGCCCAGAGAGCCCCCCGCCCGAGACCCCAGCAGAGGAGCCAAGGCCCCCGTCCAGCAGACGGCCAGAGCCGCGCGGAACGGGCAGCCGGCGGGCGCCCGCCGGTGGGTCCTGAGCCAGCAGGGTCCGGACCCCAGGCCAGAAGGACCCGGAACGGAAGCAGCACCAAGAGCAACGCCCCCAGGGACGACAACCACGCCCATAGCCGCCGAGGGCACCAAGGGGATGCTGCAAGCCGCCCTGCCTGCCCCCAGGCGCACCGACCAGGCACCCCAGAGCGCGCCAGATCGCCTTTCGCCCCCCCTCGCCCTCCCCAAGGGCCCAGCCACACCGCAGAGCCCGGCTCACAGGGCGCCGCCCAAGCCGGGGCCACCCGGGGCCGCACCCGCAGGCATGGCAGGGCGTGGCCCACACCACCGGCCCCGGCAGACCCCCGCCAGGACCGGCCCAGCCAGCCGGCCGGACCCGCTGGACCCAAAGGGCACCACCGCGGGACAGGGAACCCCCAAGGGCAAGCCCCCGGGCCAGACCTCCGTGGGGAGCACCCACACACCCCCCAGCCCAGGAACAGGCCACAACCCAGCAAGACCGCGCAGCCCCAGACGGCACAAAGACAGCTGCCCAGATCCCGCCCCCCACCGGACAGCGCAGGCCACGGGGCAATGCCCCCCCCGGCGCAAGAGCGACTGGCGGCCGCCACCACAGGAGAGAGGGACCCCAACGGCACACGACCGATGCGGAGCAGCAGCCCCCAGCCAAAGGCGCAGAACCCACCCACCCGCCAGCCCGCAGATAGCAGGACAGACCTACCAAGTGGCCGATACCGACCTCAACCCCCGGAACAGCTAGAGCCGCCCGCCAGCAAAGAGCACCACCCCGGAGCGCCAAGCAACCCTGCCCCAACCCCGGCGCAGACGCCAGCACCCCCCAGCGCGCCCACCACCCACATCGGCGCGGCAAGCCGCCCCGGACCCACACGCCGCGAGGCACGCCCCCAAGGCAACCAGGAAACGAGACAAGCGCCAAGCCCCACCCGCAGGGAAGGGGCACCCCCACGCCCCACCAGGCCGGCACCGCCCGGGGAGACCCGGGCGGTGCTCCCCATCCAGCCTCTGTGTATATATGTGTATGTGGTGCAATAGCTCCGGAGGGTGGAAGTGGTGGTCCCACCCTCCGGGGGGTGGGGTGTTGAGGTGTAATTAAAATTGGAGGGATTAGTAGGGCAGCCAGAGGTGGGAGTGCCGCCCCCGCGCCACTACTTAGTAGCGCAGGCGGCGGCCCCCTCCACCCCCAGCCCCACCATCCAGCCCCCCAAGGGTTGGGTATGTCAGTGTGGTGCAGCAAGTGGGTGAGCCAGACCAGCTGGGAGTGAGTGATGTGAAGTGTCCATGTAGGAAGCCTGTCTGGTAGGAGCCCGGCCCGCCCACACGGCGGGCCACCGGAGAGGGCAGACGGCGCAGACGGGCACACGGCACCGCGGGCCCCAGAGACGCGCCGAGCAGCACAACCGGAGACCCCCCGCGGCACCCCCCCGCACCGCGGCGGCCATACGGAGCACGGCATGACCCCCCCCCCACAGGCGGAGCCAGGCACCAGCCACGTCCCCCAGCAGTCCAGGAGGCGACCCCCGCCGCCAGCCGGCCCAGGGCGGCCCGCCAAAGCAGGCGGCGACCTCGCCGAACCGCAGCCCGTCCCCGGGCAGACGGTGGGAGGGTGCACCCCAAGACGCCGAACCCAGAGACCCACCCCCGGGGCACCCCCGCCCAGACACGGCACCCACGGGGCCCGGCGCCTACAGCCAGCATTCCAACCACCCCGACGTGGATCCGCCAGGACAGGAGCCACCGGCCGCGCTCCCACACACACCCACCTAGCACGGCCAAGGGGAGGCCCCAGCGTGGGCGAAGCCCCATAACTCACCCTTCCCTCCCCCCGAAGCTACCCAGCCGGCCCCTGCGGTCCCCCAAGTGAGCCCCCGAGGAGGAGGGGGATGGGGCGGCCCGGCCCACCGCGCCAGCGGCACGCTCAGCGAAGGCGCGCCCCAGGGAACCAGGCCAAGGCGCCCAGACCGGCCGGCGGAGCAACCCACCGCACCACCCCGCCACCCGACAACCCAGGACGCAAGTGCCGCCCCCAAGAGCAGCCGCCCCCAGCGCCACCCCCATCCCGGACCCCCCCGTCCCGAAGCCACGAACCCCACCACCCCAGGCCCCCAGACGAGCCAACCCCCGAGCCACCCACCCAGCGCAGCAATGCCCGCCCCCCAAGCGAAGGCCACAGCCCCCCCACCAGCACCCCGGGCCGACAGGAGCCCCCCACGCCAAACCCAACGGGAGAGCCGGCGCCGAGTGAAGGCGGAGGAGGGGGGGAGGACGAGACAGGGGAACAGAGAGCAAGAGGAAAGAGTGGCAGAGAGACACGCAGGCCGCCGGCACCAAGGGCCACCCAGATGTGCACGAAGGGGGCGGAGAGAAACACCCAACCGCCCAGGGACCACAAGAGCACCCGAAAGGGACGCACGCCCCCACAGAGGCACCCAAAACACCCCAGCAACTCACCCAAGCCACCCAGGTCAAGGCCACCCCACAAGCCCATGGAGGTCCAGGACTACAGTTAGATCAGTGTGTTAGTAAAGAGTGATGCTGGCAGTTGCTTGCAGGCTAGATCATCAGGCTAAAAATGAAAAATCAAGATTCAATGCAATTAGAAAAGGTGTCCAACGCTCCTCAAAGCAGGTTATTTTATTTTTTCTGAGAGCAGACATCTTTTCCATGGAAATAAATTCTATGAGGAGATTTCGCCATTGGTTTATGTTTAAGGATTTTTTATCTTTCCAGTTCACTAATATTGTTTTTTTTGCTATGGCAAGTGCCGCAAGGATGGATTGTGATTGGTTTGCTGGAATATCAAGCATAGTCAGGTCTCCTAACAGACATAGATTTGGAGATAGAGGAATCCTGGAGTCCAAAATGGAGGACAGTTTTTCAGTGATTAGAAACCAAAACTGTTGAACTGGCGAACAAAGCCATACGGCATGTAAATATGAATCAGCTGTTCCCTGGGTGCACTGAGAGCAGATGGCTGTTGGGGAGAAGCCCATTTTATACATTTTCTGTTGGGTAATGTGGGATCTGTGGAGGACCTTGTATTGAATTAGCTGAAGATTTGTGTTTTTAGTCATCTTAAAGGTATTGCAACAAATTTCTGTCCAGAAATCGGTGTTCGTGGTGATTGAGAGTTCATTTTTTCCCATTTAGCGATTGGTAAGTGATTAGTTAGTGTTCAAGAGTGCTCTGTATATTTTTGAGAGTTTTTTTGTTTTTGTTGAGATATTTTTCATATATATGGCCAGTTCTGGAGGTTGCAAGGTGATTAAATCTATTGCCGTATTTTTCTTAATTGTCTCTGTTACTTGTAGGTATTGAAGAAAATTACTTTTATTTATATTAAATGTTTGGGTTAGATTGTTATATGTCCTGAGCTTATCATTTTCGAAGAGGTCTTGGAGATGAATAATTCCGCTATCTTCCCATGTTTTTAGATAGAGCGGTGTTTTTCTGTTTCTAAAGTCAGGGTTGTGCCAGATTGGAGACAGCATACTAGTTTTTAATTGAACATTTGTAATGTCCAGGGCTTTCCACCACGCAGTCAGGGTGGAGGCAATCAGTGGGGTTTTAAAGCAGTTTTGACGTTTGAGGGTCACAGGGATAAAAGGGAGATCAGAGAGTTTAATATGTTTGCAGTCTAGCTGTTCTATTTCTAGCCAGGTGTTGTGGTATTCTTTTGGTTTTAGCCATTCTGTTAAATATAGAATTTGGTTTGCTAGGTAATAATGCGTGAAATTAGGGGCTTCCAACCCTCCCTCGCTTTTATTTTTTTGAAGAGTTGAAAGGCTTATTTTGGGTTTTTTATTCCTAGCATAGAATTTTGTAATTGCAGAATCTAATCTTTTGAACCATTGCGTTGGTGGTTTCAGTGGGATCATAGAGAACAGATAGTTTATTTTAGGTAAGATTTTCATTTTAACTGAGGCTATTCTGCCAAGGAGTGAGATGGGGAGATTGTTCCATCTCCGCAGGTCTTCTGTGACTTTATCCAACAGAGGGTCTAGATTCAGTTTAATTAATTCATTTAGGTTTGGTGATATATTTAAGCCTAGATATTTAATTATATTTGTGGGGGAGGGGTATTGTGGGTTTTGGATTGCTGGGTTCCATGAATTTTTCGTTAAAGGAAGGATTGATGATTTTGACCATTTAATGGAATAGTCTGATTGTTTAGAGAAGCTGTTTATTAGTTTAAATAATTCTTCTAATGAGGATTGGGGTTCTTCCAAATAGAGTAAAATATCATCCGCATAAAGATTAATTTTGTGTTCTGAGATGGACGAGTGGATTCCTTTAATAACAGAGTTCTGACGAACAGCTGCTGCAAGAGGTTCAACAAATATTGCAAAAAGCAAAGGTGAGAGTGGGCAACCTTGTCTCGTTCCCCTCTGCAGTGTGAAGCTTTGGGATGTTATTTTGTTTGTGGTTACTGAGGCCTTAGGTTTAGAGTATAGGGTGGAGATCCATTGTATGAATGATTCTCCAAAGCCAAATTTGCCAAGGACCGCAAGGAGGAATGACCAGTTGACTCTATCGAATGCTTTTTCCGCGTCGAGTGGCAAGATTATTGTTTTCTTTTTAGAGTTCTGTGCCATGTTGATCAAATTAAACAGCCTTCTAACATTGTCTGTGGAGTGTCTATTTTTAATAAATCCTGTCTGGTCTTGGTATATAATTGACTGTATGACTTTCTCTAACCTGGAAGTGAGTGCTTTGAAAATAATTTTTATGTCTGTGTTAATAAGTGAGATGGGACGGTAACTTGAGGGTAACATGGGGTTTTTGTCTGGTTTAAGTAGTAATTTAATGTTTGCTGTATTCATGTGACCTCCTACATAACCTTTATTTTTAATCTCTGTTACTACTCTGAAAAATAGTGGAGCCAGCATTGACCAGAAGCGTTTTAGGAATTCAGCAGGGAACCCATCTGGACCTGGTGCTTTGCCTGTTGACATGCTATCCAAAGCATTTTGTAGTTCTTGTAAGGTTAATGGTGAGTCTAAGGTGGTTTTCTGCTCTATGGTGAGCTGTGGTAGGTTTAAGTTATTGAGGAAGGTTTTCATATCTTCAGGGTCAGGGTTTAAGTTTGAAGAGTATAGGTTTTGATAGTAATCATGAAAAACCTTATTAATTTCCTGAGGTAGGTTTAAAGTTTGACCTGAATTATCAGAAATTGCTGCTATGAAATAGTTTTCTTTGTTGTGTTTAAGCTGATTTGCTAAATATTTGCCTGATTTATTGTCGTAGTCAAAGTTTTTGTACCGTAATTGCTGTAAAATAAAATCAGTTTTTTTTTAGATAAAATTATGTCCGGATTAAGTTTTGTATTTTGGAGTTTTTTCCATAAAAGTTCAGACGGGTTAGCTGCGTATTCTTCTGTAAGTTTCTTAATTTTTTCTTCAATCGTTTTTTCTGTTCCTGTTTTTTCTTATAAGAAGAGTATGATATAATCTTCCCTCTGATGACAGCCTTGCCGGTTTCCCAGAGTAAGGACGGTGACACTTCCAGAGAATCGTTTGTTAATAGAAAGTCCTCCCATTCTTTTCTTATCATTTTACCAAATTCACTGTCATTAAGTAATGAAGTATTAAAGCGCCACAGAGAGGATAATTTCTGATTAGGGTCACACTTCAGGGTGAGGGATATCGGGGCATGATCGCTAATGATTACAGGATGTATTTTAGAGGAAATCTTATGCGCAATGGATTTATTTGAGAGAAAAAAGTCAATTCGGGAGAAGGATTTATGCACAGGGGAGAAGAAGGTGTATTCTTTTTTAGTTGGATTGTTCAGTCTCCATACGTCTCCTATGCCAAGATCATCCATGTAATTCATTAATACTTTAGCAGATTGAGACGGTTTTGTATTTGGGCACTTACTGGATCTGTCTAATGATGTGTTGAGTGTCAGATTGAAGTCACCTCCGATGATTACAGATGAATCTGCAGAAAGGTCCGATAGCTCCGAAAAAACTCTATGGAAGAATTCAGGGTCGTCGTTATTTGGGGCATAGAGGTTTAGAATTGTGAAACATTTATTATAGATTACTACTTTGATAATAATATATCTACCCTCTGGGTCTATGGTGGAGTTGATTATGTTAAAGAGCAATCTTTTGTTGAAAAGAACCGAGACTCCTCTTTGCCTGGAATTGAAACACGAATTATATATTTTGTTATAATTTGAGTCTGTCAGAGATTTTTCTTCTGATTTAAGTAAGTGAGTTTCTTGAATGAAAACAATGTCTGCATTTAATCTTGATACATAATCAAATATCTTGATCTTTTTAGCCCGCGAGCGAATGCCACGCACATTCCAAGATGTTACTGTAAACTGAGACATGGAAAGGAGTGTGGTTTAGTCCTTACGAATGTGAGCATAACCAAGAGTCTAAGAACATTTGTGCACAGCTGTGTCGTGATAGACTTCAATGCAAGAAAGAAAGAGAAGAAATGCTTATCATGCGATACCACCACAGGGTAAGGGCCTGGGTTGAGAAGGTTAGTGAGAAGCACAAACATACAACAACAACAACCAGTACCAAAAGAATAAAACACGCAACGGGTAATTATATAAAGCGTAGGAAGGGGGAGGTATTGAGTGGATGTGAAAGAAAAAAAAAAAAAAAAGGTTAGGGGTTGGAGAAGAAAGAGGTGACATGGGGTAGAGAGTGTCCTGTGAAACTGTACGTGCCTATACGTGTTTACCAACATCTGAGCAAGCATACACACACATACATACACACACACTTAGTATATATACACATATCCATGATTTTATTTTATTTATCTTTTGAATTATTTCAATTATTATATATATATATATATATATATATATATATATATACACATATTTAATTATTATTGTTTATATTTCATTTTTTAAATTTTGTTAACATACATATATATACACACACACACACACACACACACCACACACACACACACACACACACACACACACACACACACACACACACACACACACACAACACACACACACACACACACACACACACACACACACACACACACACACACACACACACACACTTTACCTTTTAAGTAGTGCTACCTTAACTACATCATGAGTGGAGAATTATCCTTTCAATATTAACTCATAAATCACCTGTGGTTTTTTTTTTTTTTTTTAAACATGTTTTATTTTATTTTTCTTAGTAGAGCCAGGGGGTGATGTTAGAATCCCTAAATAGTTGGCCATCAATGTAAAGCTTGTCTACGACCAGTTTGGAATTACGGCCTCTCTGTCGGTTTTCTTTGAAGATAGGATATAAGGTTTTTCGGCGTTCATTTATTTCTCGAGGGAATTGATCATTCATGCCGAATTGCGTACCTTTAAGTTCCCTACCTTTACTTTTAACCTGGATTTTCTGTTCAAAGTGTTCAAATTTGGCAATGATAGGGCGTGGGTGGTTACCTCTGCGTGGACCGAGACGATGGACACGGTGAAAGGTGATGTTTTTCACGGTTTCTGCTGGGATTTTAAGTGCAGACAACTGAAGTTTTTCAGCAGAGCCTCTGGGTCGTCGTTGGGGGTTTCTGGAATACCTGAGAATATTACATTGTCTCGCATACTGCGAGATTGGATATCCAGGACTGTCTCTTTAAGAAGCTTGTTTTCATTTTTCAGCTCTTTTACCTCCGTGGTCACCGCAGATAAAGCCAAATGGATGTCTTGATTGACTTTCTGTAAGTCCTGAATTTGTTGGTATGCAAATTCCAGGCTGGTTTTCATTTCCTGAAAATGTTGGTGCAGCAAGTCGAAAACACCCAGCCTCTTATTGATGGATTTTAGGACCTCGGTGTGGGATTCTGCCTCCAGATCTGACGTGTCGGTTGATGTTGATTCGTTTTTTCGGCGTTTAGCGGACTTACCTGATGTGCTCGCGGCTTTCGGTCCGGATTCCATTACGTACTCGGCGTAATATCGGTCGATGAAGTCTTCGAGGTCCTCCACTCTGGCTGGTGAGAGGGCGTGTGGTCGGCTCTCGTTTGTGGCATGGATTTAACGGTAAGTAGTGTTAATATGTGCAAATAAACAAAGTTGGTTTGTTAGTCAAGGCAGCGAGCCGCCATGTTGAATTTTCACAGACTGTCACGTGACTCTCAGAACATCTCGCGTGACTTACCGTAGCCCCGCACCACTACTTAGTAGCACAGGCGGCGGCCCCCTCCACCCCTAGCCACACCATCCAGCACCCCAAGGGTTGGGTATGTGAGTGTGGTGCAACAAGTGGGTGAGCCAGACAAGCTGGGAGTGAGTGATGTGAAGTGTCCATGTAGGAGGCCTGTCTGGTATCACCAGAGAGGGTAGATGGCGCAGACGGGCACGCGGCACTGCGAGCCCCAGGGACGCGCCGAGCAGCACAGCCGGAGACCCACCCCGCGGCACCCCCCTAACCATGCCGGCCACACGGAGCACGGCGGGACCCCCCACCCCCCAGGTGCAGCCAGGCAATAGCCACATCCCCCAGCAGTCCAGGAGGCGACCCCCGCCGGCCCAGAGCGGCCCGCCCCGCCCCATGACTCAGTTTTAATAAGCTTCACCTGCTCAGAGCGTTTAAACATCTCATCAGAGCGACAGTAGATCTGTGGATAAAGTTGTTCTGTTGTTGTGGACCAGACCATCGATACCAGTGATTGTAGAGTCTGAAACATGTAGATTATTGATAACTTCTGATACTGTCAAATATTCTAGCCTCTAGTGGTAAAAAAAAACAAACACTTTTTACACATGATGTCTTGCACATTTATTTTGTTTAATCATTACGGTCTGGAATGATGTCATCAGGATCATTTAAATTAGGTTCATTTAAATTAAGTTGATCAAAACTTAATCAATAAACCTGATCAGATTCAGTAAACCATTGATCCCTGAGGGTAAATATAGTGATATTAATGCTGCTCTCATACATCTTTATATGACATGAATAATTAAAAAGGAGCAGTCAGAATAATCCATGTCAGTACAACTAATACATACCTTTTAATTGTATCTTACTCATTATTTTAAATTACATTTTTATTTTTGACATACATTTTTGTTTATTTATAGTTTTATTTTGTATTAGTATTTATTTTGTTTCCTCACAGAACAACTTATATCTTACTTTTAATTGTATTTACTTTATTTTTCATTCATGTATTAATTTCAGCAACAATTGACAAACTTATTTTACATAATAACAAAACTAAAACAATTGTGCTAAAAAAGGAATTATAGGTTTTTTTTTATTAATTAGTATTTTGTTTCCTCACAGGAGTTTAAAACTAAAATTTTCAGAAAAATTATTTCTAAAAAAAAAATTGATGTGAAAAAAAAAGATTTTGGAAAAAAAAAAAAAATTATGCATTTTAAATGTATGAAATATTTTTTTAAATTGTAAATCAAATCGAAATCGCAATATGTGTCAGAGAAATCACAATTAGATTTTTTGTGAAAATGGTGCAGCCATAACTAAAACACAAAATGCATTGAAGCTGTGATTACACCGTTTAATTCCATCCAAATAATGATGTTTATAACGTGGGCCAAGTACAGTTGTGATGTATTAAAGGCTCTGTGGTAATGTTGGGCTACATGTAACTACAGTGTCTAATAGGGATGTCCCAATACAACTTTTTCATTTCCGATATGATTCCGATATTGCAGTCTTGCCTATCGGCTGATACCGATATTGATCCGATATTAGCATGAATTACATTTTTTATTTTATAATCAAATAAAATAATAATTACTTATTTTTGTAGTATGAAATGTTAGCAAAAGCTTGATCAAGTGATGTCACTCAAACAGAGAACAATAGTCAGCAACAGTAGGGATGAGAAAAACTGACTCATTTATTATTCATCAATGTTAACCTTAAACATAACATATCTGCAGTATTCTCTAATTTAATTAAATAAATAAAAAATAAATGATAAGACCCTGAAAAATAACCTAAATATATCCAATAGGCCTTGGGGGACCATATTTTTGTCAATCTTCCAGTCATGCAGCATCTCCTCCATGGTGTTTTTGATTGCATCAGCAGTGTTTGAACCTCTGATCTCACTGTATGTAACACCACTCTCTGCAATGTATAGTCAGTGTCTACTGTGGTGGCAAAATTGATTAATTATGTATACTCATATATTTGCTTTTTGATCTCATTCAACTTAATACCCCAATTTGTAACTTTCCACGCCTGTCTGATGTCTTTTCCTCTTCCTGCAAAGTCAGTGGACCCATACTCCCATGATACAGCTTCTCTAAAGGAATGTCAGTTGGCCTCAGTTTAATCTCGAAGGCCAGAGCACGTCCAAACCCACCCCAGACATCACATACACACACACACATCATATACACATACACACACTCACTCACACACCCACACACATCTAACTTTCACCCCGACATCGGAGGTGTCACCTCCGGCAGACTGACCTTCCCCCTCTGGTCTCTTCTTTGTTGTCTGTGGAAGGGGGGAGGTGGGACAGTGGGGTATAAATGTGTGTGAAAGGAACTTTTGGGCCCTTCTTCTTTGCGTCTCTCCCTTGGCCAAGGGAGACCACTGCTTTGTCTATCCCGCTTTGTACCTTTTTATTTAGTTTAGATTCAATCATTTTTTCATTACTTCATCATCTCTCCTGTCTGGTCTTTATCATTTATCACCACAGAGTGTGTTTTCCAGTCAAAGACGAGGTAACCGTAAATTTCACCGTAACACTACCCAGTGCACAGCTGGGCTCAATAAGGACAGCAGTCAATGGTCTGAGCTACAGATGTTGGTGGTGAAGCTAACAACTTTAGCTTTCTCCACATGTTTGGCAATTAGGAATGTGTGATATTTTATCGTTTATGATTTATCGTCAAAAACATTCTCACCGGTAAGAATTTGTCATCCCTCGATATAAACAATAAATTCCCATGTTGAAAATTAGCGAGGACCAAGGGCCATTTGTCCCTCAATTTAGCTAAGAATGCTCCAAAAAACCGTGTTCTACGGGCCAAAACTCTCCGTTTGTTGTCAATAACTTATTCTCTGGAGCGGAACGTTGTTTACGGAAGCTCTGATGTGCACCGCCACCGCCCCCCTCAGACACCGCCGTCTGTGTGTGTGTGAGGTGCTACTCTCAGCTACCTGAAGCTGCTGTGCTGTGATACATCATGAAACGCTACTTGGTTAAAACCAAACAACCATCCAACAAAGGGAACCAATCCTAGCTCCTCCATCAGATCCACCCAAAGTTCTACAAACACGGGGACAGAGATGAACCTGTAGCAATGATTATGAACTGGTAACTCAACTAAAGCTAACCATGCTAAGCTAACCCACCGACACACAGACTGAGCTAAAAGCTAATGCTAGCCACTCCATATAAGGAATAATAGACCAAGTAAAAAGAACACGTCTTACTGTCATAAAACCACAGATTTATTTATGGTCAGATTTAAAACTGGAGGAATAAAAGCTAAACATGTCACACATTGTGTGAAATAAATGTTAGCATAAAAAATAATGTCACTATTAATCCGTCCCAATTTGTGAAACGCAATATTTTTAAATGATATTTCACATGTTCACAGACAAAGCTGGTCCCATTAGACTAATGTAACTATTGCGATTATTACACATAAATATGCTGAATGATTAAATCATCAGCTTGATCTGGTTTAATTATAAGAAATCATAGTTATTTATCAACCATAACTTTATGTAACTCATTATCAGATAAATGAAACAAGATTAATCAGCAGTAAAAACAGTAATTCAGTTATTTTTGCTTTTCATGTGCTTTTTTTTTAGAAAATAATTTTATTTCAAATGAAATGAATTACATACAGTAACACTAATAGAGTGACCCACATGAACAAATATATTCCATTAAATATCAGCTCATGAACTCTGTGAGTCAGCAGTTATTGTAGCCTTTTTAAATGTGTCTAATGTTGATGTTTTAAGATTTATTTGTGTTTGTAAAGAACCTGTTTACACTAAGTTGTGAATGTATTTATTTATTTATTTTTAAATATAGTTTTTATTTATCATGATTTTTATCGTTATTGTGATAAATACCAGAAATTATCGGGATAATTTTTTTGTCAATATCACCCATCCTTAGCGGCAATACACTTTTTAACTTATTAAAGCATCTGGGGTATCGTTTTGTCGACAAGTTGGGGCGGCTAGGAATAATATAGCGAGGCTTGAGGTGCTCAATTAAGAGTTTAAACCCAACATTGCTCACCACCGACAGAGGCTGGTCATCGAGCACAATAAAGTAGGCTATCTTTTCTATTATAGCCAGTGCCTTTGTGCCGTACCGTGGGAGTTTGTCACGCATTGCGAATGCTTCGGCCAGCGTTGGTTGAGTGAAGGAGCCAGAGGTTTGTTGTTTCTTTGCCTCGGTGGTCTTACGAAAATCCTCATGCTGTTTCAGATGCGCGATGAGGTTGGTCGTATTAAACTTTGTGGGTTCTGTGCCACCATGGGAAACTTGTGCATGACAAGTGTTGCACTCAGCTGCAACGTCTTTGTTCGAGTTTATGGTAAAATAAACACTTCTCCTTCTCCCAGTAGCGCCGTGCACACTTTGTTGTTGTGATCATGTGGGCTCTGAGTGAGAGTGTGTAGGCTTATTGCTTCATCGCCGCCACCTATTTTATTGGAGTGTGAACCAACAGTCATCTATGGATAGAAGTTCTATCCAAATATATATATATATATATATATATATATATATATATATATATATACACATATATTATCAGAGCACCTATATGAGTGATTTTAGATGCAGACCGAAAAAATCCGATATTCGTTTTGTGGCTGATATCAATATCGGATTGGGACATCCTTAGTGTCTATGTTAGGTATTTGCAAGTTTCTTTGTGTTTATTATATTATACATTTATATGACTTTAAGACATTGTTCTTTTTATTTCTTAAATAACCTCTTCTTTATTTTTTATACTGTTTTCCAATTTGGGGATTTTTTTGTTTCAGGCGCTTGAAAAGCCTACGGCTCCGCCTATAAATAGGCTGGGCCTGGAGTGCACGCTCTCTCTCTCTCTCTCGCTCATTCACCTGCAGACGCGGAGCTGAGCGGAGGTCTGTTCCTGCTCCTCCACCTGCACTTCTCTTTTGGGGTTTAGGTATGTTTTGTTTGTTTCTGATGGGACCGGCTGTCCTGTTTTCGTTTTCAGTTGGTTTTCAGGAGTAGATGGGGTTTTCTTTCTTAGTTTGGATGTGGTACTGGCTTCTACGGCCCTGTATAGGGTTGGCCCAGTACCGCATCTTTTTCTTCTTTTTGGCCGGCCCACCAGGTAAACTTTGTTTAAAGTTCATTAGTTTAAGGATATGGGATGGTTTGGGGTTTTTTGTGTCCTTTATTTGTGTTTAACATTATTCTGTTCTTCAGGTTCCTGAGCTTTCTTCTTCTTTTTTTTTTAGGAGAAGTAAAATAATAGTTAACAGTCATGAATAAAAGTTATAAAATCCTAATTGTTTTCCCGTGTCCTTCCTAATGTGTTTATTCCCTTTTCGGGGTGTAACATATTAAGTGACACACACACATAAAACACACTTACTGCTCCATCAACTCTGTAGTGATCACATGTATTAAATACAGACGCTCCATGAGTCCACAGACAAGTTGGTCTGTTTCTAGACAAGCGTGCACTGACTGCGTCGTTCACTCACGTCTACATAATACAACCTGATGTTTGGGTCGGATTTTTGGTGCATCACTAATTAATAAAGTAATTATTAGCAATAAATTATTCAAAGGTCTCTATTAACCTGAAAACCATAAACTACCTTTATCAGGTTTGTCTCTAGTTACATTAAATTCTAGGATAGATCTGCATAATGATAATAATCATCTTACTAGCACAAGCTAAAAATCTTTTCATAAATAATCTTTTTATGAATATAGAAAATGAGATGTTTCCTTTACTTCTTTTATCAATTAATTAATATAAATCAAATTTTTAATCATATTTAATTTGCAGAATACCATACGATATACTGGGTTCAAAACATCAACACGATCATTTTTAAATGAAAAAAGGTTATTTTTTTAGTTGATTAATTATTATTATGATCATATTTTAGTGTTTTTTCTATATATATATATATCTATTTGGTGTAGTAGAGGTGTGTGTAGATGTGACCTAATAAAGACTGTCAGTTATTTTTATGCTACGAGATTATTATTTTTTTAAAAGAGGTTCTTGCTGATTAATGACAGTATTTAAGGTTATTTAATCAATAAAAAGCATTAGAAAGTGTTTTATTATTATTATTATTATTATTATTATTATTATTATATTTACCGTAGTGGATAGAGAGATATAATACAGACTGTTGGTTGTTTTCAGGCTATTACAGTAACTGTTAAAGAAGTCATTTTTAAGTTATTCTATTTTTCATGATTATTTACAAATAAAAATTATTTAAAAACCAATAAACAGTATTTTATTACCATCTCATCTGTAGTAGTTAGAGAGGGACTTAATACTGATGATCTGCTGTTTTCATGTAGTTGAATGATATTTGAATAAGTTAATGATAAATAATAATAATGATGTCAATAATGACAATTCTTCAAAAAAACAGAAAAATATGTTGTTAATATATTTGGTGTAGTAGATGGAGACCTACTACAGACTGTCAGTTGTTTAGAGCAGCAATTCTCAACTGGTGGGTCAGGGTTTCCCCCAGTGCTCTATAGGCCTGGGGGCTTTTCTTGCACCCCCCGCCAGCGCCACTGGTTTATTTATTTTAAATAGTTTTTTAATTCAATCATTTTCTTCATACTGTGGATGGAGCTGAACATTGTTTTTTCATGAGGAGTGGTTCATCTACCTTCTATATGTCTGTACTCAGAGCTGTATGCACGTTATGGACGTGATTAGCAGAGATATATCATCAAGAACTTTCCCACTGTTAAAAATAGTGTTGTCAAAAAACTTGATACTGAATAAAGGATCGATAACAAAAAGTTAGTATCGGATACCATACTTTCTCGCAAAAGTATCGATACTAACAGCACTGCTTTCATCTCTTAATATATCTATGGTTCATCTCTAGTTTTTTCCCCCTCGCCTGTTTCAATTGACAACTTTATTCGCTAATGCAGACACAAACAGACACACGTGAAGCCCCTCCCCTCAGCTGCATTGAAAACGGTTAAACGCGGAAATGAACAGAAGCAACTTGAAACGCTTTCACCGTGAGGCAAGGAACGTTTTTTTATGGGAAAATGTTCTGGGGAGCACTGATAAGGTTTGTGTAATCATTATGGTCTGGAATGATGTCATCAGGATCATTTAAATTAAGTTTTGATAAACTTCATTTAAATTAACTTAAACAATAAACCTGATCAGATTCAGCAAACCATTGATCCCTGAGGGGAAATATGATGACTGTGACATTAATGCTGTTCTCATACATTTTTATATGACATAAATAATTAAAAAGGAGCAGTCAGAATAATCAGTCATTACAATTTAAATCTACCTTTTAAATATATCTTACTTCATTTATGACATACATTTTTAATGATGGTTTTTTTTATTTATTAGTATTTATTTTGTATTATATTTTTTTTTTCAGAAAAAAAAAATTCTAAAAAAAGAAAATGGAATTTTTAAAAATTAAAGTGGAAAACATGGACTTGGAAAAAATAAAACGGAATTTGGGAAAAAATAGAATGGATTTTATAGTGCCCTCATCATAACACTGAGTTAGCTGATGTCAGCACGGCTGCAGCATGGCTCGTGCTGCTGCTGCTGGGGGGCCTGAGCAACCAGTTTTAGTAAAAAATGAGAAGGGAATATTTGCTACATTTTGTTATACTTTCTCAAAAAAGTTTGTTTATAGTTTTTATTGTTTATAGGTGATGCTAAATTTTGTTCTACTTTCTCAAAAAAGTGTAATAGTTTTTGTTGTTTACAAGTGTTGTTAAATGTTGCACCACATTTCACTTAATTTAAAAATACTTTGTATACGGTTCATAGTTTGTATTCTCAACTTTATTAAAGGAAATTATGCTTCTGAATTTTTGTCTTTTTTTGCCCAGTGGTATCGAAAATGGTATCGAGTATCGATATCGAGTTTGAAATTCTAGTATCGTGACAACCCTTGGTAAGAATATGTCCGTGTTACCGGGAGCTCAGCGCTCTTACCGGGAGCTCCCAGTAACAACGGTGTGACCAACACTTAAGACTGGGCTAAGCGCTAATGCTAACCACTTCATAAAAGGAAGAGACTATAGTAAAAACTACACATCTTATTCTCATTAAACCACAGAGAGCCACAGATTTATTAATGGTCAGATTTAACACTTTTATGGAAAGATAAAAGCAAACATGTCACACTTAGTGTGAAATACATTTTGGCATAAAACTATCATCACTATTCATCTGTCCCACCTTCAAATGCAATGTTTTTAATTAGATTTCACGTGTTTACAGAAAAAGCTGGTCCCATTAGACCAGGGGTCTGCAACCTTTACTTTGAAAGGAACCATTTTGCCTAATCTCACCTGGATTAAAGGTCTTTACGGAGCCGAAAAAACACTTTCTCAATAAAGATAATATAGTGTGTAACATTTGACAGTTCAGATTTTATGGAATAATTTTATGTAAACAATATTTTATCGAGTTAATATTTGAAGGGCTACAACACATGACCATGTCGGTCAACACATGCTAAGTGATCATTTCTTGCAACATCAGGCATGCATATATAAATTAGCTAAATTAAAAAAAAATCTTTCCTCACACAAATAAAATCTACATTTTCTCCGAGAATATTCTTTGAGGGATTTAAAACCTAAGGTTAGCCACAGGTGCAATTAAAGTTGAGAGATTACAGGTGACGTAGGAAGGTGGCAGTTATTGAACAATGTGATTTAGTTTTAGGTTAACAAATTGTTTCATCATAATTCTATTTGAAGTTAATGTAATTAAACATTAATACCCTCTGTAAGAAATAATTCATTGTTTTAATTTTTTTTTTTTTTTTTTTAAAGCTATAGGGAGCCATTGCAAATGAGTCAAAGAGCCACATGAGGCTCCAGAGCCGCAGGTTGCAGACCCCTGCATTAGACAATAATGTAAATATTGTGATTATTACACCAGAATATCCCATTAGTAATAATGTCAGTATATTAATGATTAAATCATCTAGTCTGATCTAGTTTAATTATAGTAAATCAGTGAGATATTTATCAACCATAACTTTATGTAACTCATTATCAGATATAAAATAAACTACATTCAGCAGCAAAAAAAAACACTATTGTAGTTATTTTTGCTTTTCATGTGCTTTTTTATTTTAATTTTTTCAAAAATAATTTTATTATAAATGAAGAAATAAATAAATGATATACAATAACACTAATGGAGTGACCCATATGTACAAACATGTTCCATAAAATATCAGCTCTATGAGTCAGCAGATATTGTAGCTTTTTATAATGAATAAATGTTATTAATGAATCACATTCTGGTGATGATTTATTCAGTTTAATTTGTGTTTGTAAGGAACCTGTTTACACTTTAAGTTGAGAATTGTTTTATTACTTATGTATTGTTTTTATTTATCGTACTTTGACCAAAGCCAAATGTAAAAGATTGTAGCAATATAGAGCAAATAATTGTACGATTTATCATCCGATTAGTCGGTTGTTTCAATAATCAATGACTAGTCGATAGGGATGAAACGATTCACTCAACTCCCGATACGATTCACGATACTGGGTTCACGATACGATTCTCTCACGATTTATTTTACAAAATGGGACTGTAGACAAATTTTTTTTTGGGAAAAAAACTAGAAAATACTATACTATTTTCCTTTTATTCTTCATTGTCAAAAGAATTCCTTGATAAACTATTCAAAACAATGCAATTTAACTAAAAATAAATCTTGAATGAAATAAATAAAGGAATAATACAAATGGAAATGAATCCTATTAATTTAAATTCTGGTTCTATAATAAACAATGCAGAACAGCATAATAGTTATTTTTCTTTTTAAAAGTGCAACTGAAAATGTATTTTGTGCCTTAACAATTGGATTTCGAAAAAAAAAAAAACCGTGATTGCACTGATTTACGTCATATTTGTTTGGACCAGCAGAGGCCGCTGGTAACACAGTGGTCGGTTGGCATGCAGATATCTTGCAGTGAAGAAGATAAGCTATGCTAGCAGACAGAGCTAATAGAAAAACGTGACTTTTACAGATATTCAAGTAATATTACAGATATTCTTTCGGTGCTAAAGGGGTAATGAATCATTTATTAACATATTTAAGAGTAGAAGGCAGCCAGAAAGAAAGTATTAGCAGACTCCGCCCGCCGCCTACACTTGTGGATCTGCTGGTTAAAAAAAGTACTGCGATTCAATAATATGAATAAAGTGTGTCTGAGGAGACGTGTCAGCAGCATAGGATGTCTACATAGAGAGTCCTCCTGTTACACTGGATATAAAGACAGTGACTGCTGCTTCATATCATTTATATTGATTTTTAATGTAATATTGTCGCCAGAGTCATCTCTACGTCCTAAATAATGTCATAAAAAAACACTGAAGCGGGACGCGAACCCACGACCC